>NC_041361.1:16323810-16511310 GCF_900634415.1 Cottoperca gobio
TTTACATAGCTCAATAGCATACTTTAATGAGTATTAAGATAATTTGAACTGTGGTTTTGAACCTCTCTTTCTTGAACATATCTGTCTTCCCTAAATGTGCGTGAAGCCGCAGGCTACTTCACCTCAAATGACCTTTAGCAATCGTTTAACTAAATCTTCAATAAAATATATTATTCTTGCTGAAAGGCCCTGAAATCCTGTCAGAAAGTATGTAACATCTTGGCTTGTGATCAAAAGACCTGGGAGCCCAGAAGACGATTAAGAGCAGGAGAGAAGCAGGCGAGGTTCGGTGCCACGCCGCAGGCAGAACAAAACCCCTTAGGCTGATTTAATGAACAGAGAAAGGCTCTGGCAACAAAGGAAGTTTTCATTTGTCCTAAAAGAAGAAAGCTCACACTACGTAGGACTGCCCCCTGTTGACGTGGTACTATAAAAAAGACAAAGGAGGTTGTACATTTCAGGAAATAGCAGGCGTCTCGCACATTGATCTCTAAGGACAGCGAGTTTGTCTGCACCTCCAAATATCCTAGAGTGTCTTCTCCTTATCATTATTAGGCCTGTAACTACTGTAACTGATGCAGGGCAAAGGAATGTGCTTTAATGCACTTGGCTCACATCAATTATTCATGAAATGCAGGTCCTCGAAATGATTGACGATCCAATGATTAGACGAAATAGACTGCGACTGGTTATAGACCCTATAAGTCAGAGAAGACGGAGAGTGCACAGTGGTTGAAGGAGGAAAGGGAGATTCATAAACTTTAAAAGTTTTAGAGTCACTGCTTTTTCGCTCAGTTCAAGTAATGTGTTTGGAGAATCTGACCAAACTTACCAAAGTGACCTCCGGGAGAAACTCACAAACTGTGTGACATTCACAGACCTGATACTGTATCAGCAAAATCCATCAATCACTATGGGATCTCAAATATTGCAAGTGTTGCATTACTGGGAGTCTTCTGGAAGTCACTGCACCTTTTTATCAGCGCAAACGAGGAAGTGTTTCTGATTCAGAGTTATGCAGAATTAAAATAGTTGTTATCCGATAAAGGAAGGCTGGTATTTCTCTCATACCCTTGTGCAAGGGAAATCACATATCACTGGTATTGTTTAACAAAAGTCAGGTTACTCTCATCTAATAATGAATAAGTTAAGATGAACTTCATTGATTCCACACGGGGAAAACTAAGTGCCAGGATCAAACGTCAGTAATCCCAGTTACAGATGTTGCTCATGATGATCAGCATTGATTATTTAAAACGATAACATCTGTGAATGATGCTCTCCCTCACTTAACACTGCCTGTTTTGTTCATTTAATGTTGAAGAAAGTGAGTAATATAAATGCCTGATCTGTATTCAAGTATTGCTTGTGTGGGACTAATATTTGCAGAGATCATGATTAAGCATGATTTGCCATTCTTGTAAATTGTATAAATTCCTGTAATTACCTAATATTTTATCGAATACAGAATTGACCTGATTCTTATAATTCAGCATGAATTAAATAGATTTCACCACTGCAGCTGTAAGTGGCATTATAACTGCATTGGTTAACAAGTGGTGTTAAGAGCACCACATTAAACTACTGGCTGTTAGCTGAACAAAGCACAGAAGGCAACTAAAGCTTATCTACCAGGTAATATTTAGACCACCTTTAGTACTCTATTACCTTCTATCTATTTTATGTATTGCAACTATTTTAATAAATTAACTATTCTATCAAGTAAGGATACTGGTTGTGATATTCAGTATTTTTGTATTCTACTATTATGCTTTGCCTTTGTCGCCAAACCTAATCAAATGTTCACCTCTGTGTCATCGAGCTCCATAGTTTTCCAAAATCAGTTCACACATTAATGGGCCACACTGTTTCACTGAGTAACATTTATTTTTCCTTTGATTTCCTTTCATTTTACTCCGCAACTGAAAATAGTCCCCATTAAATGCGCCATTTACTCCTGTTTGAGTAACTTTTGCTGAAAGCTGCAGTGCCCAGCTGTCTTAGGGAATTACAGAGCCTTTAAAAAAAATGAAACTATGAATTTGTGACTCCTAATTAAAGATTTATGTTTTTAGCAGGAACAAATGAGCTTGAAGCTGAGTGCCACAGGGAAGGGAAGTCGGAGACGGACTGACACATTATTAGGTTTGGTCTTTTTAATGGAATGTGTTGATAGTACCAACCTTATCCTTTAATGTTATGACATCACATGTTTGTGTACTGTTGGTGTTCATAGTTGGACTGCACCAGCATGAGGGGTTTCTTTCCAAGTTGAACCACTAATGTGCTGTAATAATATATGCAGTGGATGAAAGTGGCGTGGGTTTTATTATGCTTAGGGACAAGTGGTATGATCGGCGAAATAGGAAGGCAGCAGTATGAGTATGTGTTTGACTTAATATTTTTTGGTTGTGAATTATGGGAGTGTTTCCAGCAGTAGGGCAACAGTGATTTATCAGTGGAAGCGCTGTGCCAGTTAAAATCTGTTAAGGAGTATAGGAGTGGGAGGATGAGAGCGGCATGCTAATGATACTGCCACTGTTTCTTGCCATGGATGACTCACCCTCAATATGGGGGAGCTAACATCCACTGTGTGGGTAGCAACACATACGCACACACACTTAAACACACAAACACAAACACACACACACACACACACACACACACACACACACACACACACACACACACACACACACACACACACACACACACACATACATCTTGAGAGGCAGATGTGTATGTCGTTGTCCTGACTACCGTGTTATCAATTGATTAAACCATGGACAATGATACGTCAACAGCCATCTAGCATATTCTCCTTAACTATGGGAGAGATGTGTGATAAATAGTCATAAAGTCAGAGAAGCATTGTTTCTTTTGTTTGCTGCTTTTCAAAGGTAAAAAACGCAAGAATTGTGTAACTCGCTTGTTAATTGGCTTATACAAAACTCATATGGGACATCATTTTGCTTGCTTTATCTCTCTCACACAACACACACACACACACACACACCTCCCCCTTGAGATGACAGTTGCCATCTGTACAGTTATAATTACCTTTTACAACAGCCTACACCTTGATTTCACAAAAACTGATGAATAGCTGGCAGCTTTTAATGTGCCATTCTGAAAAAAAAGAAGCTATGAAGCACCAAACCTAGGTGTTATTAGCTTTATTATAGCAAATCTTTAATAGCTTTTAGTACAGCATTTGCCACAGCATTATTTTTCCTTCTTGAGAAATTAAATGGACTGAAAAATGGTCCGATTTGACCAAAATGGAAAACTTATAGACGCCAACAACCTTGACAAAGATCAACGATCATACACTGACCTGTGAAGAATGAAAGTTTGTTTAGTCAGTTCTCATTTTCTTAACATTACCTTTGCTTCTTATTTGTTTGTGTTCCCACAGACTCCAACACAGTAGCTGTGAAGATACTAATACTTAAAAGAAATATATAACTCTCATCCCAAATACTTTTAATATTAAAACCCAGAAAAGTATTAGAGTCATAACTTTTTCCTCAAACTAGGCTTGTACATCTAAGAATGTTTTTGTAAATTACCACAAAGCATTGTTATTACATCAAATAAGAACATATTCAATTGTTTTATATGTAATGCATGCAATGCTGCTGACACTTCGTGACACTAAGCATTTTGCCACGCTGTACTAAAACAAATTCCACTGACGTTTGTCTTCTGGCCCAGAGGCCGGAGGTTCCCCACCCTTGCTCTAAGTGCACTGCATTTAGAAAATAAATGTTAAATATAAATAAAGACCAATAACTCAATACACACGTTGCCCTAAAGAAAACAATGCAATGAAATGAACTACATTACAGTATATGTCCTTCATGTTACTGTACTTGACTTACTAATTTGCGTCTAGCGTTGCGGTTGCAAATTGCAACCAACTGAATACCCCTCCGCTCACCCCTCCCTTTACAAGACTGCGGTAACATGCTGTGGAGTGTAAAACCGTGTTACGCCATGATATCTTTGAGGACCTTCATCTCTCGCTTAAGAGGCCATTCTTACCATAGCAGTAAACCTTTAGTAAAAATAAAATGTATTTATATAGTCCAATATTACAAATGATACATTTGTCTCAGTGTGCTTTACAGACTGTACAGGATACGACACCCTCTGTCCTTAGACCCTCGCATCGCACAAGGAAAAACTTCCTAAAAGAAACCCCATAATTAAAGGGGGAAAAATGGAAAAACCTCAGGGAGAGACTGAGGAGGGATCCCTCTACCAGGATGGACAGACATGCAATAGATGTCGTGTGTACAGGATAAACAACATAGTAAATGTTAAAGAAAGATAGATCCAGGAGGATGTCAAAAAAAGCTTCCCGGTGCCTCCAAAAAATAAATATTAGCGTGGGCGTCAGGCAGGACCAGGGCACATGAGAGACACAGAAACTCCGGGTGATGCCCCTGATGCTGACTTTCTAACATGCATTTAAGTGACGTGATTGCATACAGATAGAGAGGGAGAGGAGGAGGAGAGAGGTGTAAGTGCTTTTTAATACTTTAGAAGCAATGATATTCAGGCAGCAGTTGGCGTTACTGCAGTTTTACAAGTGTATCGGAGAACTACGGGGGCCTTCAGTTATTCTGACCAATTGTAGAAACATGGCTCCATGGAAGAGGACCTACGTGGATATGAAAGGCTCATTCTGAACAAGAACACAACCATTCTTAGTCTGAGACATTGAAACATATAATATATTCAATTTCTGCTATTAGATCCCTCTAACAACTGCACACTGGCCCTTTATGTCTCCATAGAACATCCATGTTGTCCAGCCAGCTCAGGCCTGAGCTGGGCTCAAAAAGTAAGAGCTTTGATTGTAGTGGATGGCACCTTGTTTGTGTTTGTCCCCTGCAAAACATTGTGATTTAAAACCTGATTTTAGACAAAGCAATCTCATTTTTCTGCTGAAGCTTTTCCAAGTTTTGTTGCCAGACTAATAACTTCAGGACATATTGGGGTTGTTATAGATCTCACTTCATAGGTGTTCATCTTCGTCGACCGGCATCAGACGCACACAAAGCGCACATAACACACTTACTCTGCATGCCCTCTGTATACTGTACGTCTGTGTGTCTGAGTTCGCGTGCACTCGCACACAAATCACAATCTGGGCAAACAGATAATCAAATATAATGTGATATAATGTGGGTAATCAGAAACGAGAGGGAAAATGATTAATTATATTGTCAAGATAAGTATGAAAAGATGTAATCATCCGTATGAGTCATAGAGTTATTGCAGTTATTTTGTTTAATATATTTCTACTGAACTCACCACTGCTCTTTCACATGAACATGAAGACGTTTTCCTCACAGTGAGACGATGATGACACATAATTGAATTATTTTAGACTTCTATGGGTTAATTTTCCTTCCTCTCAAGAATCAGTAAAGCATCTATTAGAATGGGTTTCAATGGAGAGCTTTCGGACGTGTCTTAAATCACTTCCTGGTTTACTCATTACTGGGTTACATCATAAACACTGTTGAAGCCTTGATTGAAGCGTAGTGCCGTATGAAGTATTGTATTATGGGATTACTAGTGCACGTTCAGGTGTGTGGAGTTGACAAGCAGAGTTGGAACTTCTTTCTCTCTTCCGTGTCCTTTTCTCCGTATTTAATCTATTATCTTGTCTTTGAGTATGGCCATTTTGAACAACTACAAGTGGTACAAAGTAGTTCTTCATGAGCGTACATGCACCTTTAATGGAAGTCTAAATGCTGATCTGGACGTTTCTGAACTTTGAATATGATATGAAGTTTTGGGCATGATTTTATGGCATGGAAATGGTCAACTGTCAACAGTTGTGCCGCAGCTGAAAATGATTTACCATATGGACTGATCTTTTTAAAATGTTTTTATTAATCAATAAAAATGAAGTCTGTAAAATGTCAGAAAATACAAAAAAAATAGTTAATGGATTCAAATCTTCAAACTGTTTTCTCCTACCAACAGTCTAACACCCAACAGTATTGTAACCCCTGTCTCTGTTTAATGATGCACTTTTGAGTGGCATACGATATTACGATATTAATAGCAGGTTGCAGAAGCTCATATTGGGACTTCTGACCCTGTTATTGATCAGTGCCTCTAAGCCCTGTCACGACCATTTATGGAGTCCCCACACGGTGATTACAGGGTCGAGACCCATTTTCTGCCTTAAGCTTCTTATGTCCCAGTTGGAGCTATTAAAGAGAGCGTGTTCTCTCACTTCATATCCCACCCTTTGAGCACAAAAGAAATAACCTTCAGAAACTAATTTATCCTCCTCTGAAAATCTACACTAATTTCCCTCAAACTCGCACAATGAGGCAGCTGCCGCCTGCTCTCCATTTCTCTTCCAGCTGCTATTATTTCTAAATTTACTCTAAATGACTTTCTTTCTTTTTCAGCAGTTTCCATTTTATTCAAATTACAGTGTCCCCAATAAATACATTTTGCTTACTGAAATGTCACCCTCGCCCCTCTGCCTCCCACAACAGTTGAACCGGTAAATTGAATCCAAGAGAATCTTTGTGGTTAATATTCGACAACGATAATGCAGTTTTTAAGGTGTGAATACTCAAGTGACAAAATAAATCTTCCACTTCTGTACTTCGGAAGATATACTTTTGTCATTTGATTTTGGATTGAAATTCAGACGATGGAAGGAAAAAAAGAAATCACACCTTCCAAATTAAAAAAGTGTATTAATACCATTCTTGTGGAACCTCTTCAACAAACATTATGCACGACAACCTGTATTTTCTGTTGGGTTTTTCCTTCCCAAGATAAGATGTGTTTTTCTACCCGAGTTATCTTCCACTTACTGGTGTTCACTTTATCCTCAACATAGATTTCAGAGGTATAGTCGTTTTTTCCTGGAGATAGCAGGCACATTAGAAATGTTGGTTTTGCAGTTTAGGAAACATTTCTATTGAGCCCTCAAGGCCATATTTGTATAAAGTCGGCTTTGGCTTGCTCTTGATGCACTGCAGAATTAACAGCCATGAAAGAACAGATAATAGTGATGCACCGGATTCAAAAACATTTTCTCTCAGTTTATTGTTTTCCACCAGGAAATGGATGGTTGAGCAAAATGTTTAGTTTTCCTTTTTACAACGCCCACACAAGGGTGACTCGTCTAATTGTGAGACAAAAAAACCAGCAGAAACTCTTCCTTTACAACGCAGTGCTTTTGTTTACTCTGTTAACAAAGCTGTAAAACAAACTGCCTCCCACTTCCTTTTCCTTTAATGATACAAACAGCATATAGGCATGTTGGCTCTAAAGAAACTTCCCGTTTGTCAAATGTACATTATGATCGCTGAAGGGACCATGTTGTTCGTTTACAGTGCCGCTGCCTGGTTTAGCTATTCTAGAAGCAAGATTTGGGGGAATATCACAAATATGACATAAAAGCAGGAAACAACAAGCTTATGTGTGTGTGTGGGAAAAAAGAGAAAGACACACCTCAGAAAAGTCCCTCTTCTGTGACTCTGGAAATGGAATATAATTTAACTTGGGGGCCATTTCATTGTTCCCTTTAAGCTTCTTAGCTCTAAAATATTCATATTTCAGGCGAGGGAGGAAGAAATCTGTGACGGAAGCAGACAGAGGCGAGCGGGAGAAGAAAGAGGATAGCGAGCGAGAGAGGTAGAGAGAGAAACTGATGGAGTGAGAAAAGAGAGCAATGAAATAAATGAAAGAGAAACTCGCAGGAGGGGAGTGAGGAGAGAGATGCTGAGAACAGAAAGCAGCGCTTTAACTGATGTTCTCTTATAAACAACTTTATCTCTGTCTTTCTCTTCTTTTCACTGTGAAACACTTCATGGCAGACCTGTCCAACAAGAGACAAAGCCTTTTCTCCGTCATCCTCCCCGGCACTGGCTGCAGTGGAGGAAGAAGACGAGAGTAGACAGACAGTGTAGGAAACGACACAATCGTAATTATAATCTGGATGCCACTGAAAGCAATTATTTACAGATATCTTGTTAAACTTCTGCTGCTTGCTGTCAAACGTCAAAAGGGCAATTTTTGTCAGATACGTCAAATCAAATACACTGTAATGTTTGTCTTAGAAATCTATACACCAGCTGTATGAAAGCTAATAAGGTAGGAGAGGGCCAGCGTGGAGAAAATGAACGTCCAAGATTCTTGGTATACATAGTAAAATAATTAGGGCTGTCAAGCGATTAAAAAAAATGTATCTAACTAATTACAAGCTTTGTGATTAATTAATCTAAATTAATCATATATATCAATATTTGCTGTGAGAAGCATTTCAAAATATTCAAATGGTTTTGGAAGATGAGTGAATCAATGAGTAGCATTATAAACTGGTCAACACGTCTTTTATTTCAATACTCTTCCTCTAATATCTTGTTTGCCACAATTATCTTAGACAACACAGACCAACAGTTTGACATAAAGTGCAATTTAACATCTGGAATAACAGTGTGTAAAGCCTCTGTTAACCTCCTGTCCTCTACCACCTGCAGTCAATTGCAATACATTTCGTGATGGAGTTGTTCAGACTAATGCTGGGTCTGAACGCCTGATAGAGAGATGACGAGACGGGTCGCTCACTTTAGCATCAGCGGCGGTGCTAGCTAGCGCCGAGCTGCTAAGTGCTTTGCGTTGAGGTGATATTTCAGCTTGAAGTTCTCCGATGGTTCGAACATTCTTTGCTGCAGGAATCTCACAGAGCGGAGCATCAACAGTTACATCCGGGAGTTTATTAATGTAAACTTTACATTCACTGGGCCAAGTAACGTTTTCTAATCCGCTTCATCACGTTGACGAGGCTGCTGTGGCCGCGCCGCGTCGGTGACGTAAAGAGTCAAGGGGCATCTAAGAGCGCGATTAATCTGCGTTCATTTTTTTGTTGCGTTATTTTTTCTGTGATTAATTAATCAAAATTAACGCGCTAATTCCACAGCCCTAACAATAATTAATCGTGTAAATATACTGATAAATAACATACAATAGAAAAATGGTTGAAAGTAAAAACAAACATAAAAGGCATCTGTATTTCAGTATACCGTAACTGTTTAAAAAAGACGGGTGCATTTATATTGACGTTACAACAAACGTTACAGATGGCGAGCACAGACTTGTGAATGGAAAAAGAAAAAAGAAAGAGACAATAACTGAAAACGGAAAAATGGAGCTGATTTTGAGATGTATGTTTTTATGACTCATGATAATAGTCCCACAGTAGCTTTGCCTGGTTCCAGACCCACATCTCTGAATTGCTTTCATGAACTCAAACAGGTCAGGTGCTTTGCTCATTGACAGCTGTTTCCTTGGTTGAAGAGACAACCGAGCCAATCAGGCCTCTGTAGATGGATTAAGGTTGCACATCATCTTTCTGTGCCTGCACCAGAGTCTATTTCAAACACAATGTGCGACATGTGTGGATGAGATTGAGGCAGCTGTACAGGTTTTTGCAAGTCGAATTGTGTAAATATCCCAGTCAAATTGATTGTCGTTGTAAAATGGTTTCTCCTAGATTTCACGCCGAGTCCACCAACGGCCGATTTAGAGATTTCTCAATCAAAGACAACTGAAATCAACCAGTGTCAGAAATGTAGGACCAAATTGTGACAACGGTGCTGCTTAAGAGCTGTTTTTAAATACTGTACACAGGCCTAAACTTAAACTTTATTAATTTATACAGCGCCTTTCGTGCAAAGCTGCTATACAAGGTGCTTAACGATACAATGAAAATACAACAATACAATGCGCAGAGCACAGTAAAAGAGGGTAAATGAAAGATTAAAATATATTTTAGTGGATTAAGATTTTGAGAATGCTAAAATATAAAGATAGAATTGAACTAAACAGAAACAAAAATAGCAAAGCGAGTTAAGGTTTATTTATTCTCACAGTTTCCTTTTAGCTCTACATCTCATTCATAAGAGAGAACACATTACACATATACACCCTCACAAGAGGAACACAAAGTAATGAGATCATCTAAATATGTACATATGTAATGTAAATTTGTTCTAATGTTCAGATTTTGAAACCGTGTTAATGTCTACTTTCAACACAATAACTTTAACTTTTTTCCCTTTTAACTTGCACCCCCTCACCTTAACTGTATAGAGCACAGATAGGGATTTGATTTATCACTTTCTCTGGTAATTAGTAATCATCCCGCTTGTTACGGTGCATGCACAATGCATGCTGTGAAGTCTGGGATTAAAACGTGTGATGTAGGGTCCTCTGTGAGGCTGCGTCTACGTCTTGGCTCTCAGACGGCAAGCGTTAATTGAGTGGAGCCTGAGCCTACGTGATCCAGCTGGAAGACAGTTATGTAACACTCCCAAGGCAAAATGAAGGCTGACACGACTCTAAACAAAGCAGAGAGTTGCATTAGTGAGTCACCACATTCTCTTATAGATAAATAACAAGTAAACTACTTAAAGAAAACTTGCCACGGCAGACCTAGACAAATCCTTGTGAATATACATTATGAAAATATATTATATCTTATATCTACTCTGATTTTCTTTTGTTTGTTTCGACTAATGTGTAATCAACACGGATCTTGTTCGTGCCATGGAATACAGAATTTGAGATTTAATTTGAATTTATATTATTTGATAGGGACGATATCATTTAACATAGTTCCAATGCAGAGCGGGAAACTGATGAGCTGCACAGAGAGTTTACGAGAGGGAAACTTTTAGATATGTTTTAACAGAGAGAGACGGAGAAGGAAAGGAACACTTGAGGTTACGACGAGAAACCTAATCTTCCCTCGCCATCACCAAAAGGAAAATATGGTACATGGCTGAGCACATATCGACTGTCGCTTGTAAAGTGAAAGAATGAGCGACGATAACAAGAGGACGGGAGATAGTAAACAGGCCGACAGAGAGAGAGAGAGAGAGAGAGGGATGGAGTCAGTGCGGAGATGTAACATGAGCAGTGCTGTGTGTGGGCTGTACAGTAGCCTGGCAGGCTCGGCTGCTGCTCCTGCTGTTGCTGCTTTTAAAAGAAAAACCCAAAGCTGAATTGATATGCTAATTTGATCGAGAAGGTGTGGGTGGATATGGAGAAGGTTTTAAGCAGCAAGAGGGACCAAAAGAGAGAATGACAAGAAAAGAGAGCGAAAGAAAAGAGAGTGTGGGAGTGAGAGATGTGATGGAGAGAGGGAAAAGACTGAAATGAAACAAATGGGAAGGAGTGGGACGGGAGGTGAGCTCAGCGTGGCTCTGCATTTTGGGGTTAGAGGGTTTACAGTCAATCACTGAGTGGTTGTCAGTCAGCGGTGCATTGTTAGTGGCGGCCGCTACAGGGTGGCAGCACATTCTCCACCAGCGCATGCTGATACGTTGACTTGTTTTTAAAGCATTCAATAATTAACACAATAACCACGTTGTCCATGAAATTATGCAATTAATAATTAATTACGCAACAAGCAATTATTTAATTTAAGTATAATTCCAGTTTAGTACAACATGGCTTTTCTTTCATGGTTTTATCCGTAATCTCTATCACTTATAACAACATTGTTCTTACATAAGTGTTTCGCTGAGATCGGGGAACACAGAAACCCTTTTTTACAGATTGCGTAAAACCAAAAGTGAAACCGCACAAATTGGTAATAATCCAGCATCCGACAACAAATGTTAAATGAACATTTTCTGACCTTTGATGCCACCTTTCAGTTTTCAATGCCAGCTACAAGCACTTTTTGGTCCATACCAAAACATGATTGAGATTCAATACTCTGCCCTTGTACAGTGTTATTTTTATTGATAGGGACAATGACCACAACTATAGAGTAGAGACCAATTAGAATAAACCAGTGTTATCCTTTTAAAGGGTCCCTGAGTTTTTGATTTAACGTAATTAAAATCATTATGATAGTAAACGGGAAGTGTTTATACTTGTGTTTATATTTTGTCAGGAGTGAACTACCACATATTAATCCCTAGTGGGGTTCAAACAATAGGATCTTTTTGCAGTGAGCTGAACATATTCAAAAATGTATATTTGTACAGTATAGAGAAAAAAAACACCCGATATCTGACTTAAAATCTGTGCAACAATCTTTAATAAGCAAGATTTCAATATCTATATTTGTAACATCGTCAATGACATTTTACACTTTATTTTTCTTGTTCAGACAGAAAAGATATTCAGTTGATAGGATGCTAAACTGCTCCAAAATGTAACTCCTCAATAGTGCAAAGAGGAGTACAGAAGTCTGGAGGACAGTGTGAAGAGATACTTGGGACGAGCTGACATTTAGTCCTCGTAATTGCTTCAGAAGAGATCCACAGATATGTCATCATCCTTATTGTTCTTAACACAATATGTGCTTTTAGATTAAAATGTTGTATACAATAGATAATGTTTTCTTCGTAGAGATCGGCAGACTAACAAACAAATATATGGGATTGAAATTCTACAGTACAATACAGTTCTTCCTGTTTGGTTCACATGATCTAAAGTCAAATGTCCAATCCCTTGTCATTCTTGCATAATTATATGATATTTTAAAATATAATGAGCGTCAAGGCATATGAGATTCTTGAAAATCATACACCAATCAAAAGCACACACATGTATAAAGGCGGTGTATTATCTGTTGGTTTGGTTGCTCCAATCTTCTTCTCGCTGATTCTCAGAAGCAGCCGGGACCAGAGGGTACACTCAGGACGGTTGTCGTCCAGGAAAGGAGGCTCCATGTCGGGGTCCACAATGGCTGGTGTTTCCTCGACAAGCCCCAAGTGGTGGTGCTGGAGCCCCAAGCATCAGCGGCCAGAGGGCGATCAGACAGCTCCTCCAAACGAAGCACCCTGGTCAAGGACAGGTGAGCAGAGGAAACTTATGTCTTGCAGTGGAGCTGTTACTGCCGGCTGCAGGACATGGTGGAGCCATTTTCTGTTCTCAGACAAAATCCACTGATCATTTCAGGAGCGCTTTAAAGTATTTCATCAGCCTCTCCCGGCGCTAGTGCTTTTGCTGATAGGCAAGTGATTGAACGTTTGTCCCATAAAGTCAGCAAAAATCGTATTTTGGAAAAAGCCAGGTTGGTATGTTCTTTCGTTTGTGTATAATATAGTTCGGGAGATGTCTGGAAAAAGTGAAACATTGCAGACTTGTATATTATTCTTTCCGGGTATCCATTCGCTTCATACTCTTCTACCTTTACTAGATCTACATTATGAATTTGGTGTTTCACATTCACATTTCTTTTTTTTTCTTCTTTCTTTTTCATATTCTGGTCATTTCTTTTGTCATATGAGGAGATGGAAAGTGCACTTCAGATTTGCTGGTGGCTGGTTGTTTGATGGGACTTCAAACATAGTCTAGATTGCAAATTAGACTATGTTTGAAAGTCAACACACTTTTTAGTTTTAGACACTTCCATCGTGCCACACTTACAGGTAGACCTATCATCGTCACATGCAAACCTCCAGGCTGGTTCACTGAAGTTGTTCTTCTGGCCCAACACCTTACCATGGTAGTTTTACTTTTGTGACCTGTTTGTGTCTATGCAGCTGTCTACCCATCCTAAAAATAGAGAATAGGGTGTAAGTGACCACTGATTGAAAGAATGGTTCCACATTAAGTTTGCAGAAAACAACAGATTGCCCTCTCTATCACTAAGTTTGACGTCATTCTCTACTGTCATTAGGGATGCACAGATCAGACTTCTCCCCGATACAGATACCAAACTAAGGGAACTGGATAATACCGAGTGCAGATCCAATAACGCCTCTCTTTACTACCCCCCTAATTTAAAATCCGTAAACCTCTCTGTGTGGAAGTGATGACGACCTTTCTTTTATTTGTAAGGTAACATAAAGCTGAACCTACTCATCACATCTTAGTTATAATGTGTATCAGTCATGCACGGCTGATACCCAACCTGCTTGATAAGGTCAATGTCTGTACAGACGCATCTATTAAAAAAAGGCCAAAACGCTACGTAAAAATGATATTTTCACACAATTTATGGTTTGCTGCATAAATCAAAGGTTATCCGTCCATCCAATTCCATCCAATTCCATCCAATTCAACGTATTCAACGTATTCAGAGTAGCAGTTGAATAGACAGAATATACAAAAATAAATAAAAACATAACCTTTTTCCACCTTTTTAATGATGCAGGTTAACACACACAATTAGATTTTTTCTTTAATAATCTTGTAGGAACAAATATATTCCGTTTATGTTTTGGATGTGAGCAATCCATTGACCTTTCTCAAACAACAAAATGCTGTATGCTTGATAACGCCTTACATGTCCTGACCCAACTCCAGCCTCATAATTTATACACTGTTGCGTGACACACAGGCTTCCACCCTCATAAAACTGCCTTGCATTACATTCCAATACATTCTAGTGCTTCATAACCAATCAAGCAGATATGGCTCCCGCTGCTTCTTCCCCTGGGCTTTATTGAGACACCGTGACACTCAATGCTAACCTTGCCAAAGGGGATGTGTTGATGTAAGGTCACCAGTGTCCGCCTTAGATCAGCAATAAAACTCTTGGATTGAATGTTTTTAGCATGTCAGCACACAGCACGAGAGAGGTCCAGCACCCCACACCTGCACCAGATCCTAAATGTAATTTTAAACACTCGATAAAATGACGATAGTTTCAGACAGTTCCATGTAGAGTTACAGTAACTGTAAAAGAACCAGTTCCCTTCAGATACTTTTGTAACTCATTGTAACTCATGCTTTTGGTACACCAGCAGTCACAAATATCCCATCGCACCCCGTTAAATCACTGGAAGTGTTTTCTAACGTAAATGTTGAGAGCGAGTGAACCTTTGACTGGCACAAGTAAACAACTGCCAGCAGTTTCAATTAATGAGCTGTCAGGGCGCATCAGTGAGCCATTGTGCAGAACAGCTTTGGATAAGAAAGAGAGAAAAAGAAACAGGTTTTGTGTCTATTTCAGTGACATTGTGCAGGTGTGTCATGCTATGAAGAGAGGATGTGCAAATCCTGTCACAACATATCCACACTATTGCCTTTCTCTCTAAAGACAATATGCAAAATACTACAAAACTACAATAAAAATGTCACAAGAAACCGTTAAACAATAGTCGTAATGCAAGCTTTATTTTCTCATTCAGCAGAGGTTCAGAATGATATAGCGACAAAGGGGAGCTCTTATAAAAATAATAAAATTGAGTTTGTTTAAATGAACAAATTACTGGTATTTCGCATTTTCAGATTTTAAAGTCATCATTTTGAACCTTTAATAAGGTCCACGGTGACGGTACTGTTTGAAAAATACCCAGGCTGTTCTCATACAATGTTCGTACTTATACCTACGAAAAGTAATGCACTATAGTTTGTATATATCCTATGTAATCAATTGTGAGCCAAGACAGGTGACGTATTATGAAGAGCGACAAAGTTCGCTTAGGGAGGAGGTCGGGGTGGATGGATGGACTTTCATCCAGGAGACCCCGTGAGACCAGAAGTCAACGCTGACCTATTTGTAACTTCTCTACTTAAGTAACTCCACTTCCGTAGATATTCTAACCCACACCACGATCGTTTCCTTAACCTGACCAAGTAGTTTTGTTTCCTTAACAGGTTCTTGCGCAGGCGTACACTGGATGTGTTTTATTCTATCCTTACACACCTTCCTGTCAATGTAGGATCAATTATTTAAGCTATGGCCTTCCGTATGATTAGATGGGATATATTGTTTGACGCACATGGACTTTTAAGTAAAAGGAATAGTCCGGCTATTAAATAAAGGCAAAAATACCAAAGAATATGCTGTAAAACTCATCAGATATCACACAGACAGTGCGAGACGATTGCCTTTTTTTCAGTGTGTCTGAATCAGAATGTATTTTGGTTGCTTTTTACACAAGATGATTATGTGGAAGATTATATGGGTGTCTCACAAGCATGGGAACGTTCACGGGAAAGCATAATCAACACAATCCCATGCTAACCAACAATTTGCGCTCAATTACTGTATTATACGAATAACAACAATCGGCCTCATCATCAAACTAACGACATTATATGTTCCGCAGTTTTCTGTTTTCTTTCGAGAAGAAAGTGTTTGTATAAAAAATGGCTTACTGTGATACCAACAGTGTAGGCAACAATTATGATGATTGCCTTTTTTTTTTGCATGCTGCCTTTTGAAAGCTGACATTCTTACTTGCTTGTGTTGTGCCTGGTGCTTCCAGACAGCAGAGAAAGAGAGAAAATAAATTTTCTGAAGAAGTGCTCGCTGATTCTAATCTCCAGAGAGTCCCTGAAGCGGAAAAAGAAAAGGCGCTCAGCCCCACCTCGCGACACGCCGGCGCTCGACAGTATGCTACCGCCTATGGTGTATGCAAACTGTGAATGACGAATACCGAGAGTGCTGTTCCATTGCTCACACAGGAGGCCAGTGCTTGCCAGGGAACATTCAGCAAGCGAGTGTAAATCCTCCAACACATTGATTTATTTTTCAATGGTGTGTTCATGAGCTTCAAGTGGTAATGTGGAAACGACACCATGGACGCTACAAAGAAGATGTGTTGTATTTTGTTGCGCTGAGCTTTAAAACAATACGTTAAGAGTGGTTTTAAAAGAAATAGGGGAATAAAAAGATTCTACATTTAAGTGAAGCATTATCATTTTCATTAGTAATGACTTTAAAGCACATAGGTCACAAATAATCTCCATGTGTGTCCCATGATAGCTTCTATCCTGGCATTTCTCTCTCTTAACACACCCTCCACGCCTTCACTATATATATGTGTGTGTGTGTGTGTCTGCTCTCTCCTCAGCTCTGCAACATCCTCCCTCCCTCAAATGCTGGGCCTTCGGAGCAGCTTGGAGCTCAGGATGACCAATCATCAAGCTTTGGCAATCGTCTTCCAGCTGGAGTTTGTCTTCACTGCTCCAATTGGCCGAGAGACGATGGTAAGAGAGATGCACAAAACACACATACATCAAGTCCTCCTAAGCCAGGAGTCGGGAACCTTTTTGGCTGGGAGAGCCATAAAAGCCAAGTATTTTTAAATGTATTTCCTTGAGAGCCATATATTTAATAACATTTAGTTTTAAGTATATCACGTCTCCGAGTACAGCGCTATCAGTGTTTCCCCTACCATTGTCTGTGCCCCACCCCCTCAACGAACCCCGCTAAACGCTTACGTTATTTATCTCATTTATGTGCACGTTTCAGTGTTTACTGCACGGGTGTCAAACTCAAGGCCACAATTATATCCGGCCCGCGAGAAAATATCATATGTCTGTCATAACTGGCCCGCCAGTTTTGGTAATCAAATCAATGCATGGCACAACCACGGGAAAATACATATTTGAGGAAGTATCTAAATGTGTGAGAAATGAAACTGCCCCGGGACAAACTGACGGGACTGACGACAGATGGAGCACCTTAGATGCACGGTGAAAGAGAGGATTAGTGGGCAGGATGCGGGAGAAGATGCAACTGATGGTGTAGTACTGCATCTTACACCAGGAAGTGATGTATTGTAAAGCTCTGGAGATGGAACATGTAATAAGCACCGTAACACAGACAGGAAACTTTATAAGAGTCAATTTAAGTCTTTTCCCGAGGAGATACATTCTGAACATGGCGGTGCGATGGCTCCGTCGAGTGAAAGTGCTGAATAGATTTCTCGAGTTGCGTGAGAAAATCTGCCAGTTTTGGAAAGCAAAGGGAAACACACCACAGACCTCTGGGAGGAAAAGTGTCGATGTGAGCTGACCTTTGTGTGCGACATGACGAAGCATCTCACTGTTAAACCTGCAGCTTCAGGGCCGTGTGATCACGGACATGTGTGATGCAGTGAGAGCGTTCCAAGCCGAGCTGCCTGTGGGAGACTCTGATGCAGAAGGAAAGTTTGGTCACTACGTGTTTCCAAACACTGACAAACCATCTCCACCGCTGTGTTCCCGACCACGCATTCTGCTGATCAACTGAGCGCATTTGCCGACTTTGCAGCTCAGAAATTAAAATTGAACTGCTCAGCAATCCGTTTGCAGTCCAAATGGAGCTAATTGACCTCCAGTGTAACGACACACACAAGGCAAAGTATGACTGGGCGCTGCACAGTTTCCAAGCTTCATCCCCGAAACAATGCCTAAACCTTCATGCCGCTCAGATGCTTTGCATGTTTGGAAGCACATACCTGTGTGAGCGGCTTTTCTCTGTGATGATGGAGTCGTCTCACTGATGCACACCTTCACTCACTGAGGGTTTCCACAGAACCCCAAACATTAAACTGGCAGCTAAGAAAATATTCCAAACATCTGGCTCTGACATATGTGCATACTCGGAGGATGTAGCCTCCCTAAATATGTTCCATATCTTTTTGCACATTATCTAATATGTCTATCCTGTTCAATAAATGTGGACCGTGTTTGGACCTTGACGTAGTCTCAGTTTTTAATTTTGGCCCTCTCTGTGATTGAGTTTGACACCCCTGGTCTACTGCTTGCTTTGCGCAGTTTCTCCTCAGCTGTTTCGCGAAGGGCAGGGCTCCGCCTCCTACACACACACACACACACACACACACACACACACACACACACACACACACACACACACACACACACACACACACACACACACACACAGTTACAGTCTGAGACAGAGTGGAGGAAAGGAGAGGGGAGAACTAAAACAAAATCCGCTGCTAAATGTTTTACTTTAAAATGACACAATATAATTATTTATGACTTGTTAATCATGTTAAAAAGTCAGCTCAAAATTGTCTGCGAGCCATATCGCGTCATCGAAAGACCCATATATGGCTCGTGAGCCGTAGGTTCCCGACCCCTGTCCTAAGCCATACTTGATGTAAATCCTAAACCCAGGAATCCACCTGTTGATGGAATGAGGGGAAACCAGAATGACCTTTTCATTTCACTCACACAGGTCCTTACTATAATAGATGTATTACACACACACACACACACACACACACACACACACACACACACACACACACACACACACACACACACACACACACACACATCACTCCATCCATCTCTTGCCATTGTCTCCCACTGAAAGACATTTAGATAGAAATTTGGAAGTGTGAGACTGCAGTGAGGAACCTGCCTCTTATCTTCACCGTCACATATTTGGTGTGAAGGTTCATCTTCTCCTCTCTCTCTTCAAATTTAAATATAAAGTACTTTGATTAAACAGATGCCAAGTCTTAAGGAGAGGTTTGTCTTTGTCTTTTTCTCTAACGTACCAAAACGCATTACGCCTATCTTTATGCTCTAAATAATGCTTTGAATCCTTCCTACATCAGCAAAACCTGAGTGCTTAAGTATTTTAAGTCTGGCATTGTTTACATCCATGTTTACTAACTTGCAGTCTTCTTCTTCCCCGCCTTAACTGGCGCATTGCTGCATATAATGACAGTGTTACGGCTACCTGTAGATCAGTGTAATAGTGTGAAACCATTAGTATGACTGAAACTCCAGGCTTTAAAATGTCGCCTGGATGATGGTTGACATCATTGACTCTACAGCCTATGGCCATGACTCACTTTATTCCCTAAAAAAAACCATACTGCCTAGGTGTACTGTACAATCACCTTTGCCATGGCTGAAATGTAGCTTGCAGAGGGCATTTTTTTTTTTTAGGGTTGTTGAAAGGTGTTCTGGGAAATGTGGCAATTTAAATATACTGTCAGAGGTTTCTGAGAATTGTGAGTCTGATACTACTTTCACTTTTTTCGAATGTGATTTGATTGTTGGCCTACTCATTATGTTGGTGTCTTGATATAATGTGCAGATATAAGGCTTCAATCAATAATGGCCAGTCATTGCTAGTTTAAGTTATAGTATATACAACATTATAATATTTTTAGGAGAATATCAAGATTACATTTTCTTCATGAAGCCTGTAACCCCTTCTCACTTATTTTTTAATAATTGTAATTGTCTTTTAGAAGCAAGTCAACATCTTTTGCAACCATACTGCTGTGATCGTTAAAACATAAAAAGCATTAAAAACATCAAATTTCAACACAAAAATAATCTGTAGCTTTTGTCCATAAAATATTGTCATTGAGTTGAATCCTTATCTGAAGTCCTGCCATGCCTCCCCTCTGTCCATATGAATAACAATGACCAGTAGCTGGCACCTGGTGCAGACCGACACAGTCAACACCCCCCCAGGGAAGTCATTTCCAAATTCAAGCCGCACCACTTAACAACCGCTCGTGGCATTGCAAACCTCAGAAAGACTGTGGTAATTATGTGCGTGGGTGAGCCTTCAACACTTAACGGATGCCAAGGCTGGGCTCTCGTTGTGTTACTGCGTGTTATACTTTTTACACAATCAGGGGTCAACGGATCACCAATTACAAGCAGCAGAAAAACAAGCAGCCACTCTGTCATAGGGGCCCAATGGTACATTTGCATTTATGTATTCATTTAACCATTCTTACTCTGCAACCACTTGGCAGCCAATCAATCTGTTGTAAATGGACGCCCCCCCCCGCCTTTGTTTTTTTTAGCATGGATGACAGTGATTATTCCATCATGGACTTGTTGACATATAATGGATATTGTTTAGGGATAATGGATAGATACTGGATTTAGCTTCTACATAAGACATTTTCCAGAGCATGAAACATATCAACATATCACAGATTAAGTGAAGAGTAGCTCGCTATCTTTGTTGCATGCAGTCTGTCAATGTAACTGCATTACTGTTCAATCTTCTTTGAATGAAAATGATGACTTATCACAAAGACTATCATTTTCCCAACTTAGCAACAGTATGCGTGTTATCTGTTGAGCAATAAACACCGCATTACGGTAAGGCACGCAAACATAGGGAATTATTCTAATTGCTTCAAATGTGTTTGCCAACAGCCTCCCACGCGATTAGTTTCTTGACATAAGACCTCATTGGGGTTGTGTGTTGGTTTATTTTGCTCCCAAATACTTTTTATGTATTATGTAATATTATGTAATAACACATTTATGTGTTATTATGATAGTTTTTGACTCGTCAAAATAGAATAAAAATAGAAAAACAAAAACAAAACCAAGACTCTCCAGACACCAGACAGGTGTGCCAGCAACTAGCTGATGGGAATGTCATTAGTTTTGAACCTATTTGGTCACAAAGTATTGGACAAGTTAGAATTTGATGACGGTGCTAGATGAAAAGTCAAGGGATCACCAATTTATCCCGAAGAGGACACTGAAATCTGTACCAAAGTTTAATGGCAATCCATCAAACGGTTGTCAAAACATTTCCTCTCAAAATCCCAAATGTCAATCTGCCAAAGGCACAAGATTAAATGTCAGAGGATCACCACAGTCTGACTGACCAATTGATATCGCCATCCCCAGAGGAGCCAGCAAGACAAAAAAATCATATGACTTCGTTATCGTATTGGAAGCATTTATTTCAGTTGTTGGTTTGGAAATAAGCTATGAGCATACAATAGAGTATTAGCCCTATTTGTGTCCTATTAGTGACATATTCTAAAGGCAAATATATACTCATAAGGAACAATGTTGCACAACGAGTTGTCTTCCATATGCCACAAATGCAAAGTTGACCATACTGTTTTCAAAGTGTCTGTCTAGGATGGTGGAAAAAGAAACTGGCTGTCACAGCGGGGAAGGAAGTTATGAAGCTGCATGTACATGAAAATAATAATCAGGATTCAGAAAATAAAACTTTGTATTTACAGTCGGCAACTGAGCAAATGTGTCGCTGCCAGGTTTTTTCAGAACTTGATCCAGTTTTCAGTTGCACTAAGCCACTCTCTTTTCTGAAAACAAACTAACTCCATTGCTGCCAACATGGAGGCGATTGGTGCAGCTCAGCCATGAACACAGTGGGGAAGAAGGAATACAAGGAATGTGGAGAGTATTTTCAGCATGCTGAGCGCTCTGCCCATCGTCACATCTATGCACACCTGCCCAGACAAAAGTATAGAGACTAGGCAATGCAGACTACACTTATTCCTCCTAATGCACAATCAAAGTCTTCTTTTTTAGAGAGTGGACCATGGTCTTAGCTGTTGGTCTATCCTTCCAACTCCTTGTTTAAGGCCCTGTCACACAGTGCCGTATGGCAGAAACGTATGCTGGCGCATATGAACATTTACATATACAACGTATATGTCATGAGCCCTCTCTCTGCCTGGTAACACCACTAATTGTCTGATTACCTCCACCTGTCTCTGCTCTGCTCCACCCTCGTTAACCTACCAGCTGCACTGCATTTACCACTAATCATGCTCTGTATAGAAAGCCCAGTTTTTCAGTCCACACTTGTCAGATCATCTGCAAGCCTGCATCGGAATCCTGCCTGCCTGCCTGTCTGCTTTCAACTCTGACTCCTGATCTGTGATCTGTTGCTACTACTCTGATCTCCAGCCCCGGTAAACCCGACTTGCCTTCCGCCTTACGACTACGAGTTTAGAATATCCCTGAACTGTACTACTGCCGTGCCTCATTCGGTCCTGTTGTGTGTGTGTGTGTCAATAAATCCTTGATCTCAGACCAGCATGCAGATAGAGACTGAAATGGCTGCCCTACATCGACTGGAACGCACTGAGGGAGACATCAATCGGATGACCGGCGATATCGCTTCCCTGCTCCAACTCAGCCACCAACAACAACAACAACAATTTAACCAGCAACAACCACTACTAGCCCAAGTCCTGCTGCTACTCACCAATGCAGCCACTCCTGCTTCGTCTGTTCCAGTACCGTCTGCCCTACTCCATCCCGCTGTTGTGTCTTCTCCAGCTGCTTCAGGGTCCAACGCTGCAGTTCCGGCAGTACCGCCTCCAGAACCGAGGATTGGCCATCCGGAACGCTTTGACGGTGACCCGAAGCAGATTCGAGCCTTCCTGACCAGCTGCCGAGTGCAGTTCGCATTACAGCCCAGGACCTTCTCGACGGAGGGAGCCAGGGTGGGTTACGTCATTACCCATCTCACCGGCCGAGCTCGGTTGTGGGGAGCGGCAGAGTTCGACCGGCAGACCCCAGCCTGTGCCTCCTTCAGTGCCTTCGAAGAGGAGATGTTAAAGGTCTTTGACTTAGGTTCAACAACAACCGAAGCATCACAGGCACTGCTGACCACCCGCCAGGGCAATCGGACGGTGGCAGACTTCTCCATAGACTTTCGTACCCTGGTAAGTCGCAGCTCGTGGCACTCCGAGGCACTGGTGCATGCCTTCCTCCACAGCCTGGCGGACTACATTAAAGACGAGCTCGTCTCTCATGAGCAGCCCAAGACACTTGATGACGCCATTGCCCTTGCCGTTCGCATTGATCGGCGTATCCAGACCCGCAGAAGAGAGAGAGGGCGTCTGAGTCAACCAGCCATCCGCATTCGGGGGGAGTCCTCCACGTTCCACCCCCCGCCTGTCAAGCCTGTCAAAAGCCGCAGCTCACCAGGTGTAGGGGAGATCCGGGTGAGCTCAATACATCTTCAGTCTCCCCCCATCAAAAAACCCCTGCTTCAGCTCCGCCTTCGACTTTCCGACACAACTCACACCCTGGCCGCCCTAGTGGATTCTGGAGCCGAAACAAACATAATGGACACAGAGCTCGCGCGGCAACTGGCCGTGAGCTGTCAATAACTCACTCCACCCGTTCCTGCACGAGCCCTGGATGGACACCGTCTCGGCACCATCACTCACATCACGGCCCCTGTGACAATTCTGCTGTCAGGAAACCACCAGGAGTCCATCCAGTTCCATCTCCTACCCTCACCCGGCCAACCACTCATCCTTGGATTTCCGTGGCTCTGTCTTCATAACCCCCAACTTGACTGGGAAACAGGCACAATACGCGAGTGGGGGAGGGGCTGCCATCGGACCTGCCTAAAGGGAGCCATCTTGCCAATCGACCGGGGAGCTTCCAGCACCGCCCCCGACATATCCAATGTTCCTGCCTGTTATCACAACTTGAGAGAGGTGTTCAACAAGTCCAAGGCCACGTCTCTGCCACCACACAGACCATATGGACTGCGCCATCGACCTTCTGCCTGGCACCACACCTCCGAAGGGCCGTCTCTACTCGCTGTCAGCCCCAGAAAGAAAAGCCATGGAGGACTACATAAACGACTCACTGGCCACCGGCATAATCCGTCCATCATCTTCCCCCGCGGGAGCGGGATTCTTCTTTGTCGGAAAGAAGGATGGCTCTCTCCGTCCGTGCATCGATTACCGGGGCTTGAACGACATTACAGTGAAGAATCGTTATCCTCTACCCCTACTCTCCTCTGCCTTTGAACTGCTGCAAGGGGCCACAGTGTTCACCAAGCTAGACCTGCGGAATGCCTACCATCTGGTGCGGATGAGAGAGGGTGACGAGTGGAAGACTGCGTTCAACACTCCAACAGGACACTACGAATATCTCGTCATACCGTTCTCACCAATGCCCCGGGAGTGTTCCAGGCGCTGGTAAACGACATCCTCAGAGACATGCTCAATAAGTTTGTTTTCGTTTACCTTGACGACATTTTGATCTTTTCAAAGACTCAGACAGAACACACTCACCATGTCCAGTTGGTGCTACGCCGGTTGCTGGAGAACTCTCTCTTCGTGAAGGCAGAGAAGTGCGAGTTCCACGCCAAGTCTGTCTCATTCCTGGGTTATGTGGTGACCGAAGGCAGCGTTCAAATGGATCCTGCAAAGGTGTCTGCTGTGGTGTCGTGGCCGGTTCCAGAGACCCGTAAGAAACTGCAGCAGTTCCTGGGGTTCGCCAACTTTTATAGGAGATTCATCCGGGGTTACAGCACAGTGGCAGCACCACTCACTGCGCTGACCAGCGTGCAACAGCCGTTTCAGTGGACAGCAGCCGCTGACAAAGCCTTCAAGACCCTCAAAGCTCGTTTCACCTCAGGCCCTATTCTCCAAATGCCTGACGCTGGACGGCAGTTTGTGGTGGAGGTGGATGCTTCGGATGTAGGAGTTGGAGCGGTGCTTTCCCAACGAGCAGCAGAGGATGGCAAGATGCACCCCTGTGCCTTTTACTCCCGTAGACTAACTCCAGCAGAATGCAACTACGACATCGGCAACCGCGAGCTACTGGCCGTCAAACTCGCCCTCGAGGAGTGGCGCCACTGGTTGGAGGGGGCTAAAGTTCCGTTTGTGGTCTGGACAGACCATAAAAACCTGGAGTATATCCAGACAGCCAGGAGGCTGAACTCCCGCCAGCGTCGGTGGTCATTATTCTTCACCCGTTTTAACTTTACGCTCTCCTACCGTCCTGACTCCCGCAATATCAAGTCCGACGCACTCTCCAGGATGTTTCAGAAGGATGAGGCATCCAATGAGGAGTCGACAACCATCCTCCCAAGCCCCTGTGTTGTTGCTGCCTTGACCTGGGGCATTGAGGAGCAGGTCAGAGAAGCCATCCGGAACCAGCCGGGCCCCAGTGCATGCCCCTCTAACCGTCTCTTTGTCCCAGCAGATCTGAGGTCTCAGGTGATTCAGTGGGGGCACGACTCTCACCTGGCCTGTCACCCCGGAATCACACGCACCCTCCATCTGCTCTCCCAACGTTTCTGGTGGCCGTTGATGAGAAAAGATATCCAGGAGTTTGTTAGAGCTTGCCCCACTTGCAACCAGCACAAGACCCCCAGTCAGCCCCCAGCTGGGTTACTCCAGCCTCTGCCAGTGCCCAATGCGACCCTGGTCCCATATCTCCCTGGACTTCGTTACGGGCCTTCCGCAATCTGAAGGAAACACTGTCGTCCTCACCATCGTTGACTGCTTCAGTAAAATGACCCACTTCGTGCACCTCCCAAAGCTGCCAACTGCAAAGGAGACCGCCCGGGTGGTCTTGGAACATGTGTTTCGAGTCCATGGTCTGCCCAGGGATATTGTGTCAGACCGAGGCCCTCAATTCTGCGGCCTTCTGGAAGGAATTCTGCAACCTTCTTGGGGCCACCGCCAGTCTGTCATCGGGATTCCACCCACAGTCGAATGGTCAAACGGAGCGCATGAACCAGGAGCTGGAGAAGGCACTGAGGTGTGTGACCTCACGCAACCCCCGTGCTTGGGCCCAACATCTTCTCTGGGTAGAATATGCCCACAACTCACTCACCAGTTCTGCCACCGGACTCTCCCCCTTTCAATGTGTTTATGGATATCAACCACCTCTGTTTACCAGTCAGGAGGGAGATGCTACCTGTCCCTCTGCGCTCGCCTATGCCCGCCGCTGCCGCCGCACATGGGCCCAGGCTCGCGCCACACTCCTGAAGTCCAGTGCAAGCTATGCTATCGGAGCTAACCGGAGGAGGACCCCAGCACCAGTTTACCATGTCGGACAGAAGGTCTGGTTGTCGGCTCGAGATATACCACTGCGGGTGGAGTCGCGGAAACTGGCGCCTCGCTTCATTGGACCCTTTCCCATACAGAGGGTCATCAGCCCTACGGCAGTCCGACTACTGCTACCCAAGACCATGAAGGTACATCCCACCTTCCACGTCTCCAAGCTCAGACCTGTACATGAGAGCCCACTGGTCCCAGCAGCACCACCGCCTCCTCCTCCGCGCTTCCTCGACGGTGGCCCCGTCTACACAGTCCGGCGACTGCTCCGCTCTCGACTAAGGGGTAGGGGCATCCAATATCTGGTGGACTGGGAGGGTTATGGTCCTGGAGAGGTCTTGGGTTCCCGCTGGAAGAATTGTGGATCCGGCCCTCATCACTGAATTCCATCGCCAACACCCTGACCAGCCATCTCTCCGACGGGGTCGGCGCAGGGCTTCTTGCCATGTAGATCCTCTTCCAGGCCCTGCTGCCCCTGCTCCGGTGTCTAGTCCTGACCCTGAACCTGGAGACGGTGCCGCTGAGGATATGGACTCTGACCACTCAGAGGAAATCTGAGGGCGAATCCTTCGCCCTATGGCGTAAACGTATTCCGGCGTATACGAAATATCGACATTACGCTGGTGTATGTTGTTGAACGCTGAGGCCGTGAACATTTTTTGAGCATGATCTAAATCTTTTCACGGCCTTCAACAACGTACACCAGCGTATTACCGATATTCCATATACGCCGGCATACGTTTCCGCCATACGGGACTGTGTGACAGGGCCAATACGCTAGGAATGCGTTATGCATCCGTTGGGCATTCGTCGAATACGTTGGCCATTGGCCAATAGGCTCTGTATACGTTCATATACGTTGTATATGCTAATTTTCATATGCGCCAGCATACGTTTCTCCCATATGGAACTGTGTGACAGGGCCATTAAGTCCGTATCTCAACAACTTATAGCCAGACTTTCTATCAAATTTGTTGTAGAGGCTTATGTTCCCGAGAGGATGAAGCCTAATGATTTTTCATGACCTTCTGATCTTTTTTCTCGTGCCACCTTTGAGGCCAACCTTTCCACTTAATAAAAAATATCAACATCTAATGGGCAGATTGTCATTGAATTTTGACCGCATTCGTGCTGAACAAAGTTTGAACACTTTCCATCTTGGGCACTGTATGAGCTCTTCTATTGTACCTACCAGCTTTAGTCCAAACTAGAAGGCACCTTGCGGAGCGCAGACCTCCAACAAGGCCAATGGTGCATTCACATGCTCCTCGGTTGGTCCCATTTCCAGAGTTGAGAGGTCGTTCTTCCCAGGGCTAATGCGCTTTAAGCGGTAATGTGGAAACAGCATGGACGCTACAAAGAAGATGTGTTGTATTTTGTTACGCTGAGCTTTTAAACAACACGTTGAAAGCTGTTTCCGAGTTGTTTTTCCAATTTAAGGGAGCGTTCACACCGATTGATCTCAACAAAAAGGAAATATAATGCATGCATCCGTCCCATGATTCGGATCCCCTCCAAAATGTAATGGGTTCTTCCTTGGTTCATGCTACACCCTTCCACCAAGTTTAATGAAAATCGTTTTTGTAGTTTTTCCGTAATCCTGCTGACCGAAAGACAAACGGAATCAAAAACATAACCTTGTTGATTGAGGTAAATATCAACTTTGCACACAAGATATCTCTCAATCTAATATACAAATTCCAATTCACTTTCTTTGCTTTAAATGAAAAAAGTTCACTCAAGTTCAGAAAATCTAATAAACCTGATCCATCTAACTGATATCTGTCTACATCAGCCCAGAATATCTGGGCAAAAATGGTTGTGTGGGTGTCAAAAAAAAGATCTCCTACCACACTCTACTTCACCACCTTCGCCTTCTCTGGCATGCATGTTTGATGAGGTGAGAGATATTTAGCAGGTGGAGAGTATTTTCTGTCAGTGTGTGGGAGTGGAGTGTGTGTGTGCGTGCAGTTGTGTGCATATGTTGTTTTGTGAGCGTTAATCCAGAGCCTGATCTGTCTCGGTTGTTGACTGATAAGGGTTTGGTACATAATGCCTCCTGAAGCAGACTGCTAAAACTTCAGTATCTGTATCGAGTATGATGGGACAGTGTACACATCCCCGCACTTTGTCACAGCTGTCAGAGATATGATGCTTTTGAGGTGTTATAGCTGTGTTGAGCTGAGGTGTGTCTTCAGGGTAGGCAGCTGAACACTGTCAACACTTCACAGCGCTCGACTCGACTTGTGAACCATAAACGTGAAGGTTCATGTCTGATTGTTGCCACAACCCCTCCTGAGACTTTTAAGGCCCTTGTGGAACTGTACCGGAATTTAAACTGGAAGAAATCAATGAAGTTGACATGGTCTTTGACCTTTTAAGACCATTCAGTCAGAAACAAATCATGTCAATACTTTGAAAGTTGCTGTAGACAGCAGTGTGTACTTTCCACTTGTTTTGCACGGCTGCATTCTTTTGTGGAATAATGGTATTTAAGATAAGAAATGCTAAGACTTTATTGACTATATAGTGGGCATTAAAACAGATACAGATACAGAATAGGTTCTGCAGAGTAAAGGACAAAAATAAGTAGAATTTCACCATAAATGACCGATACAACAATTAGGGAGTAAACTAAGTGTAGGGAATCAAATTTAGAAAGCTATGTGCAGTACAATATCCTAAACCAGTGAACATAAACATGGCTTGTGTGTCTTAATGTACAATAATGTATGTATAAAAATTAGACTTTTACCAGAACGTTTTCTCTTTTTCTTGAGAAGATTTACATAATTTAGTATACATTTGTGCCTGTATTTACACAGTTTAATAGTATAAAATACAATACGAGTGATATTATAATGGAGTAGAATACACTTCATAATGAAAAGAAATAATCAAAAAGAAAAGAGAAAAAGCTTAGGAAATTTACATTGATATTCTTTTAATGTCTTAACATGTTGAGTGTTATGAGTTTTTGCATGGCTTTGTATAGCTCTAAAAGCTAAAATTAAAGATATTAAATAATATTAAGTTGTACCTCAGTTTTAAGCACTGAAATAAGTTGAAGTGGCAAATTAAACAGAAGAACTGAAGGAAGTAAATAATAGCATTTAAAATAGAAAGTGTTGAAAAGTCATTGAAGTTTTGCTGAAATGATTTGAAGTGGAAGCAATGAAATAATAAATACAAACATGTAAAGTAAAATTAAATAAATATATTATTGAACTATAGGATAATGTAATTGAATGTAGTAGAGTAGGAACGATGTAGAACATAACATTACATATGTAATAAAATAGACTGCTTGGTGTCGTTCCCCTCAGAATAACCTTCTAGGATTTAATAATAATACAATTGGCTTTGTTGTGATGGCAATGAGCAAAAAAGAAATGCCTGAAACACTTTCTAATTGTATGTTTATGTGTGTGGATTCACCCCTGAGTGACACCTTGATGCTCTCATTGAGAGTCCTTTTCAATGGAATACTAAACCTGTTTTCTATTATTTCCCATGTTGCTCTGCCTCTGACTGTACGTATTACCACTAGATGGCGCTGTGTAGTGCAACATGAGGGAGCATCCTCTGCTATAGAACTGTGCTTGGATGGGTGGAGGGCAGACACATGTAGTCACCCTTACTGTTGTTCTTTCCCCTCATTGAAAATAATTATGTTGTTTGATGTATTTTCAGGGGGCTAAGGTGGGTGAAACGAGTAAAACAACTTTGTTGAAATCCCTTCTCTTCTAAAACATAACCGCTGCAATCCAGAGGCAATCACTATGCACTCTGAGACTGCCTACATGTCTCATCCTCGCTGTGTTGAAAAGCCAGTCTGATTCTCACTGTAAGACGAAATAAGTGGCCTCCTTTTACAAAGTTGCCCTCATTGCTTTTGGTGATGAAGAAAGAAAACCATGCTGTGTCGTCATTTGTCCTCTTTGGTATTTTTTGATTTTAGTTATTATTGGGTTGCTCTTTCCTTCTTGTCTCTCCGTGCTGCATACCGTCTCTCTCTCAGAGACTTCTTTCATGCTCCTTAGCTGCAGTCAGAGGGATGGAGATAACAATTTAAATTAAGGAGGCCGGGGAGAGAAGAGGAGCTGGGAATTTGACTGATAGGCTGTTCTCAGAGGTGGTCTGGGGTCAAAGAAACTTCAAATAATCAACTTTTCTTCCAGTCAAATGTCCATTTCCTGTCTTCGTGCTGGCTTTGCTATTTCCTTCTCTGTCTCTATTTCCTCCCTCATCGTATTACCCAGCATCCCTCTCAGTGCTTATGCCTTGATGGGCTGCACACATGGGAACTCTGTCCTGCCAGGTCCACTCCAGCCACTCTTTTCCACATCACTAGGGGAGAAGGAAAAAAGGCGCGGTGAAAGTATGTTCGAGAGTTGAAATTAGTTACTCTGTTCACTGCCCCAAAATATTTAGATGATGGTAGCCTTCATTCCCTGAATCTCCTGCCATTGTATCACTGTAATTGCTTGTTTATATACTTTATTGATTGGTGGTCTGAAACATGGTATTAATTGCATATGATAATATTATATTGCAGTTTAACTTATACAAACACTGATGGTTCAGTCTATCAATTTAAGGGATTTAACGAACACTATGGTGCACCTCACACAAGTACAAAATAAATGGTGCCCATCATAGTATGCATCACGCATTCATTTATCCACACCTTCAACAGTACATGATTTACTCACTGTGAGAATACTTGGGTCACTGACAACTGACGCGAGGCGACGACAGCTCTCCTAATTGTGGTCTGTCAGCACTAATTTAGCCCAGCCGTTACTTTATCTGAGGCGTCTCTGGCCTGCTCCCGCCTGCCAATCACAGCCTCTCTTCAACTACGGTTAGCACTGCTCATCAGTTGAGCAATATAACAGTTGCATGCGGCTTAATACAAGACGATGGGCGTTATTGTCGTCCGCCTTCTTCAGCTGACAAGCAGTTGCTCATCGCTAATGGTGGGGCCGGTCCAGGGAAAGTGAAAGCATGTGGCGCCGCTGGCCCGCACGGCTTTGTCCTTTTGCCAGGAAACAATTTGTCAGAAGGCGTGACAGCTGCAGTCATCCAAAACACTGACACGGAGAATGAGTGACTGCTCTTAGGTCACAGACTTCAGAAGGATGGAAGCAAAGCAGATAGACATAGAGACAAAAGGGGAACGGAGGGACATGCATAGAGGAGATACTTGTGTGTCATCCTCTCACTAACCACTGTTACGCTTCTTAGACACTGTCAGACCCGAATCATATCCTCGGAACAGTAATTGGCGAGTCTCTCTAGCGAGCTGTGAGAAAGGATGTTGACAGTTGTGATACGTTTTATGTTCTGAAAAGGGTTCTCTGTTTGAGTAACTGGGCCAAAGCTACAACCAGTAATGAATGTCTCACCAGCGTCATGTTTTCATGTTGTGTCACCTTTGACCCTGACTAGGCTTGTTGAGTGGCACAGTCGATTACTGAGCGTCTGAGAGAGTGTAACCATTAATGCATGACCTTTAAACATACTCACTGTTTTGCCCTTTGTTGAACTCTCATCTGGATATATACAGACGCAGGATTGAATTTGGCAGCACGCCCATTTCTCATATTCTATATAAAGCAACGTTCCAGCTCTAAGAAAACTCGGTCCTCAGTAAGCCGAAGATGTTTGTTGTGGTGGTTGCCTACGGAACACATTGGGCAGCATTTGTGAATGTCGTCTTATTTTCTGTCTGGGGTTTGATTTGAAAAAACATCTGTCAGCTGTCAGAGGGGCGGCAGAGAATAATTTCCAAATAACTGAGACTGATGAGTGCAGTGGATACAGAACTCATGGAGACATTTTAAAGCATTTTCACATATTCCGAAGTGTGACTGAACAGAGCGTTGCCACCACTGAAGAACATCCTAGTACAAATATCACACAACAAGGTCAGGCATGTGGCAAAATACTGCATCAGTGCTCAAAAGAATTTTAGTCAACAAGGACTTGATGCATGCAATGCACCATCTGATATCAAGCAAATCACTGGGTTCTTACACCACAATATTTTGGAAATATGAAAATTATACAAATACAATCTCAAATGTAATATTTTTGTAATGACCGTTTTATTTCCTTCATAGCCTTGACTCATCCACATACCTAAATGAGGATTTACCACTGTTAGCTTTTGTTCTTAGCTGTGGTGAATCTGGAAATAAAGGCTTCTTTCTTCTGGATCCTACAAATGTCACTAAGTTGTATGTGCACGTCACATAACATTTTATGGATGAAGCTTACTTTGTCATTTTCCGTACGTTTTCAGATATTGCCTTAACTCAACTTCCGAGTGGGAGGCCTTACTTAAAGAGACAGTTTGTGAGTTGTGATTGTGTGGAATTAATTAGTCAGTGAAAACAGCATAGTCAAAACTCAAAGAAGCAGAGTGGTGAGTGAGCTAGGACTTGGTAGTTGTCTTGATACATTGGTGCTGTGGAAATGTACAATATGTTGAGCTTATCATATGAGTCGTATTTAGTTGTAATTGCTATTCTAAATGTTATTTGACGTGCCCTTATTTGTTCATGCTAGGATGTGGTTCCATTTTTACTCATTCATCAACATGTGCCCACAATTATTCACTAAGCTGTTTCAGACAGTGTTTGACAGAGTTGCAGTCTTGTCTCTGTACCTTTTACGACCGGTGAAAGTTGATGAGTCGAATCGATGAGTGGGTGATGGGGTCAGTGGTCGGGAACCTATGGCTCTTTTGATGACGCGATATGGCTCGCAGACAATTTTGAGCTGACATTTTTTAACATGATTAACAAGTAATAAATAATTATACTGTAAAGTACTTCAAGTAAAACATTTAGCTGTGTGTGTGTGTGTGTGTGTGTGTGTGTGTGTGTGTGTGGAGCCCTGCCCTTCGCGAAACAGCTGAGGGGAAACTGTGCAAAGCAAGCAGTAGTCCAGGGGTGTCAAACTCACAGAGAGGGCCAAAATGAAGGCATCGTTTCGGGGGTGAAGCTTGGAAACTGCAGCGCCCACAGAGTCATACTTTGCCTTGAGTGTGTCGTTACACTGGAGGTCAATCAGCTCCATTTGGAAGTTCACAGGTGCTGTTTCCACGTCAACTGCAAACGGATTGCTGAGCAGTTCAATTTTAATTTCTGAGCTGCAAAGTCGGCAAATGCGCTCAGTTGATCAGCAGAATGCGTGGTCGGGAACACAGCGGTGGAGATGGTTTGTCAGGGTTTGGAAACACGTAGTGACCAAAGTTTCCTTCTGCATCAGAGTCTCCCACAGGCAGCTCGGCTTGGAACGCTGTCACTGCATCACACATGTCCGTGATCACACGGCCCTGAAGCTGCAGGTTTAACAGTGAGATGCTTCGTTGTGTCACACAAACAGTCCAGCTCACATCGTCCCAGAGATCTGTGGTGTGTTTCCCTTTGCTTCCAAAAACGGCCAGACAATGTTAGGGAAAACACTGATAGCGCTTTTAGTACTCGGAGACGTGATATACTTCAAACTCAATTTGATTAAATATATGGCTCTCAAGGAAATACATTTAAAAATATTTGGCTTTTATGGCTCTCCCACCCAGAGTCCAAATACGTCCAACTTTTCATCGGATCGGATCAGATACGCATGTCAAACCTATTGATAGAGCATCACTTACTTATATAAAATGTATCAGACGAATGCATAACGTATACAAAAATATTGCGTATACTTATTGGGGTTTGAATATAGTATATAGGGTCCCTGTGAGTAGCTCATCCTCACCTCTTCACAGGACGTCTTGATGAATACATCAACCCATCATCCCACACGGAAGTGTGTGACAGGGCCGAATGTCTGGCTTGTTCGGCGTATCGTCTGCGTCCTTCGAACGATCACAACTTACCCTTAATTTATATCAACGTATTGCCGATATTTCGTATGCGCCGGCATACGTTTCTGTCATGCGGATATGTGTGACAGAGCCTTAAGTATTGAGATGGTGTAGCTTCCATTAAATGCCTTTTGGATGGTGACATGATGATTGTGGTTAAGGATATGTTAGACAATCCCTCCATTAGTTGTGATATACAACAAATATATCTCTTAATTATCTATTTATTCCTTTCTACGTCTCACATGTCACTGCCAGGGGATGGAAGATTAACATTATGTGGTGCAGAAAGCAGTGACTTGGCTTGCGGCTGGGTTTATTAAAGGTGTTGGTGTATTGCTTCTCCTCTGGGCCACAGAGACTCGTGTTTGGATTTTAATTGGCTCACCGACAGGTACATGCTGTATGGATTGGTGTGGGTTTTTCCTGTGACTTCCTTAAGTGGCTGTTTGCAGCTTTGTGTGTGCATTTGTACGGTTCTTGTGAGCCCCTGCAGGCTTTTAATGATGTTTGCTGAATAAAAAGCATCTCATCTCATCCCAATCACATGCTCTTTAAATACCCTCTTTACAATGATACTGTCCCCTCACCCTATGAACCCTTTCCCTGGTCCTAGTTTCCTTGACTACTTAGGCTACATTACATGACATAGTCCTCCCACGGGAGTGGACCTCATCATCAAAGAAACCAGTTATGTTTGTTTTTGCTTCAGATCTGAAATGTCATACAAATGTTAATTAAATGTTAATCAAACATCACAAGCACAGTAATGCCATGAGGATTTGGACGTGATATATTTAGCTGATTTGTGGTCTATTCCGGAGGTCATTCCTCCCTGAAGGCCCCTTTTCCTTTTTCCCAATAAGAAGCTAAGGCATTGGAGGCTACATGCCACAGAGACAATATTTTGCCCGCCTAATTAAAATAAATGTCAGCTCTACCCCCACTGAGAAGTGCATCAATCTCCCCCTGCGATAGGCCCAGAGTGAGTCTTACCCTGTCAGTGCCTGCCAGCAGTGCTATCCTTCTCCAGACGGATGCATCGCCCTGGCAGGCAAAGAGGCAGGGGCGATGATGTTTGCACATCTAATAGTTGCCATGTCGATGGCCACCTCAGACTGAGGCGCTGCTTCAAATATAGAGAAGTTGCAGCTCAGACTTGAATGATTTTCATTTTAAATCAGCAGTTTTATAAAGTGGTCAGTGGCATTTTGGGACCGTTTGAGTCCAGAGCAGCTGCGGAAATGTTCTGTTCTCGCCGTCCACTGTTTATACATAGCAAATTACAGATAATACAGATACAATATTCAATTGTTGGATGTGAACAGTGAAGAAATGTCAGCATCTCAGTCCTGGTGGTAATGCTTTCCTCATGCTGCACTGTGAGAAACTCAACAAAGGCACTTGACTGAAACACTGTGTACTTGTTCTCCTGCCTGTGCCCCGAGTCATTAGAGTTCTGTCATTTGCCTGTTGGTAACGCAGCAGTCCTGTTTGCTCTCCAGCATCCACTTTATCCCAGGAAAATGGTGTGATTTAACAGTTCTCATTTCAAATCGGTAGGCAATATACCTGAACATTAGGTTTAGGCCTTTAATATCACATTCTTGTATACCTTTTATATATTTATGTAGAGGAATGTGTATTACTTCCCACAGTAACTCGTCTTTCTTATTATTTTTCTTCGACAATATAATATATAATATAATCTCTTAAATTGGTTGAGCCAAACATGGCTCGGGTACATAGATGCTGCTTAATATATGAAAATGTCAAGTCAGATTGTGTGTGTGTGAAGACCACATAAATACTGCAAACTTCAAGTCTAAAAGAGCTGTGATATTTTATAGTACTCATGCAGTGCAGATGGAAATAACCAAGATTAATTTCAGACTGTGTGGATAGATATCATGTTGACATATTTGTTATGTTGGTGCTGTACAATGTGCACCTAATCTTGCATGTGCACCAAATATAATTTACTCTCAGCAAGTGATTTGTCATCTTTCACATTATCATTATCTTTATCTGAGAATGCATCCCTGTTATGTTAATTAAGGAAGCTACCGATGCTGATTCTTTAATAATGTGTATATCTGAAGGTAAATCTGTCTTTTAGTTTGTGGTACCTTTCTCTACATGCAAAATGCAAATAAGACTACAATGTTCTAGTCATGCTGGTAATGCTCACTCAAAGAAAAGCTAATTATAAAGTGGATACATTGTAAGGGTCCAATTTAGCGATTACTTGCGAAGAAATGGAAAAATGGTAGTGGTTGTCATGTTAACAAGGTTAGCAGGTATTGCATACCATGTTCTTAGATCTTACTTTAGTGTGTTAGCATGCTAAGTACGCATCAGGCTGATGGGAAAGTCTTTGGCTTTGCAGTTCTTTTGGTCACAAACCAAAGTATTGGGCAGATTGTAATTTGGACCTGATGATGGTCCAAGAGGAAACATTAAGGGATCACCAAGTTATTACAATTCATCCTGTGTCAATTAAAAACACCAGTAAAAAGAGAGTTGCAATAATCTAATCGGCTTGTAATAAAAAATCTGTAGGACCTAGAATACTTCCTTGAGGAACACCATATTCAATGTCAAATGTCCGTGACACGACGCCTAACAATTTCTATTTGACAAGTACGAGCAACACCAGTTGAGCGCTGTGCCAGAGTGACCTGCCCATTAATCTAGTTGAGTGATTCAAAATGCACTGATCAATAGTATCGAATGCAGCACTGAAATCTAACTAAGAGGGCAGTCAAAAGTCTCACGTGGTTTACTTCCTTCTAATAAATCTGTTTCAGTGCTACGGTTGATTGCTGTATCTAATATATTGTTAGTATTCAGATACGTGTTGATTATTCCTGTTTCGTGTGAGAGGCACTGGAAGCTGGTTTTAAACTGTTTTGGTAGGAACGGGGTCTAGTGTACGTGTAGAAGACTTCACTTTGTTAATAGTTACACTAACTTCATCATCTGTTGTCGTACTTAAGTATGTCATGGGCGGAGGCTCACCCACCGCTAGGCCCCAATGATTTGTTAATAACATGTGCGGTTTAACCATCATAGCTATGTACAACCTTACGTTTTTAATAGACGAGCTACCAGCTACAGATGCAAAGTGATTACATTTACAGCAAATTGGCTTGAGCAGTAAAGATGCCTTTCATGAACATCTCTTTGAAGTTTTACCATCAATAAAGGCTAAATCTTAGACAGAGTGCAATTTTTCACAAGCCCTATTTGGCCGTGGCGAACTGAATAGAGAACCCTGCTGGGTCCATTTGGATGACTTGTGCCGATGGATGAAATGTGAGTGGTTTAGTGCTCTTAAGTTAATGATCTCGGTGCATGTTCCCTCACTTCCTCCGGGGCATCTCATTGCGGAGAATAAGTAGAGGGAGCTGTGGGCCGGTGCCTGTCACAGGGTCTTGGCTGAAATAATGACTTGAACAGCCCAACAGACTGAGGTAATAGTAATAACTGTCAGACTTCGTCTCCCATCAGCGCTCACATCCCCCTAATTTAGGATTAATTCTTGCTGTATTGTAGAAAGCCCCGAGTCGCTGATAACCATGCCGTTTTATTTGAGCTTCTCCAAAACTATGTTCCTGCCAACGGTTTTATCTCAGTTTATCACAAACTTGGCTTATTTGACATAACTGCTGTTTTTACTTTTTATTTATAAGAAGAGGCCTTTCATACCTTTTTTGAGTTAGTAAGTGGAACCGAATTCGACTGGTTGTTTCTCTGCTTCCAGTTCTTCTCGTCTGCCGGGAAATGGAGTTTCAGCTGTCTTTGATGTGCAAAACTCGCCGTCTGTCACCTTCTGATAATTAAAAAAAAAAAAATCCCTCTCCATGGTGTCCCCAAAAAAGTTTGATGATTACTTTTCTTGCTCCAGGTTACAGACATGAGATTTTTTGCTTCCACCCCGTAGTATGTTTGAAACAGAGGCACCTTTCTTTCTTTTTTTTTTTGTCGTGAGATGCTGCAGCATTATACATTTTACACTTCTAAACAAGGTTGATGGATTCATCCCTTAGAAAACACTTTGCCAGTTGGAGCAATTATGTGTGCAGTGACATCGCCTGTTATTGTTTTGAGTACAACTTTATGAAAAACTTTGCTGCTACCTTGTTTTTGCCTTTGGCTACTGCTTCTATTTTTTCTCCCAAGTGCACTATTGAAACAAGTGCTTGGTTGCTCTGAAAGTTAATGGCTCTTATTTTAAACATAGCCTTTAAACACTCAAATTAACAGTGTATTCACACTTGGGCCAAATTGGCTATTGATCATTCTGCCTTGGCCAACATAATGACCGGTGCCTCAGTGAGCACTTGTAAAAGCAACTTTTAATTCAAACGGCAAATTCCCTGATTAATTCTAATGTTTCCTGCCCAAAACAGTGCAAGTGCAAGAATTCATACTCTATTTCCACTGAAATATAATGTCATTGATTTGATGTCTCTTTGCTGTCACCAGCAGGCTTTGCAATTGATTAAGCCTCACTGAGTTACTGTGGTGCTCAGAAAGAGTCGATATGTTTGATCCTCCAGGCAACTTTGTTCTCACTGGAGGCCTTCAACACATGCATACATCAGCTAACTACCTCCTACAGCACTGTGTCCTTCCCACAATTCCATTAAACCACCTCAACTCGCACGTGGATGTAACAATGATCTCCGCTGTCATATAATCAAGAAACGGTATATTGTTGTTCTTAAGCTCGCGTATGCCTCTGAATGCTGTGAATGCTGATTGTGTACAGGGATTACATGCATAATATGAATATTCTGCCAAGCTTTGAATAAAGCTATTATCCCTGTTTGTTTACGCAAACCACAACTAAAGAATCTCTTTGAGATTCCTTAAACCCTATTGTTTGCCAGCCTAAGCTGCCGTTGCTTTATGCAGTTCATATGTAGATCACACTGTTTCCAAGCACTTTAAAACCCACTGCACTGAAATCACGATTGTGATTGATGTCTCCACCAGCTTTACGTCTAAAAGGGAATTCTTTGTCTGTGATGTGCATGTTTTAATGCCATTGTTGTGATCACAGAATTCCAGAAAGTTTTGTTTTTTTTGTTTTTTTGAAAGATCCTCCATTTTGACCATTAATAAGCTATTATGCGTTTGATCTCATCGTGGATGTTCACTTCACACGGGGAGATGCATAGTTGTGGGGAAACATGTTAAGTTTTGATGGGTGTTTTTCTTTTCCTTTTTATCCTCACTCGCAGTTACTCACAGCAATTTCAAACATAGTCGTTCTCAGTTTCCTATGATTGGAAGACTGAAAGTGTGTGATAAGCATTGAGTGTCGGACAGATAAAAGCTCTTTCCTAGGCTTTAGGCGTCCCTGTGGAAGAGGCCCTTGATTGCTCCTTTGTCTCCCTCATTCTCTCAGCTGGCATTTCTGCTCCCAAATCATCCCTGCAACCGAATATATTCATTGAATAATACAAGGAGTGAGTGTTGGGGCATGTGCTAGACACTCATTTTGCTCTTTCCCTCGTTCTCTGTGCGAACACAGACATGTTAGAGACAGAGAGTGCTTGAAAACAAAAAGAAGAGACACATCAGATAAATTGTCTCACAATCTTTTATTGGCTACTCTGTGCCATAAAATGATCTTTCTCTAGTTGCATCATTTTTACAAAATCATCACTTTGACAATAGACTTGTTTGATTGAATGTTTCATATAGAGCATCTTATTAATTCAACCCCATGAGATGGAAAAACAGGCACTGCCTCAAGGGGTGAATAATGCTGCTATCTGTTTTATGGTTGCCATATATTTCAGGAGTTAGAATTCGAATAAATAGCTGTTAATGTCTGTGCTACTTGGGAAAATGATTGTCTGAAACCAACTCTCTCTTGAGAGGAATGGAGTATTGATCTGCATCCTTAGTCTTGGTCTCCTTAGATGTACATAACAGACATTTAGTGATAGGACCAGGTTGCACAGGCAACAGTAATACAGTATATGACTCTCCTGATATCTCCATTTTATCCAGTGGACAAGGCTAACAGCATACCAAGGACTAAAGAAAGTGTTAATTTCATCTTTCAAAAAGCGAATATTCTGGTTGTCTACTGTAAAACAGGGGGCTGACACGACCTTTTACACCTTTAGTCCCCGCTGAAATACACTTTTGCATTAGTTGTGGTGCGTAAAATGTCAGCTCAATTAACCTCTCCGAACACTTGACTTTGGGCTTTGTTAGAAAGCTAACCAGACCGCAAGGTTATTTTGCAAAATCACCTGACATTTTGAAACAGTCCTCACCAGAAAAACAAAGACAGCTTTGGTTGTTTGTTCAATAGCCTAAACTTAAGTGCTTTTGTTTACCTGACAAGGACTTCTTGTAGCCGTGTCAATAATTAATGACTGTAGAAGGAGCCTGACGTTGTTTTATGGAGTGACACCGACATCGAAAAGTGGCATATACCGTTTCCTAACAACAGGTGCCGCTTGAAAGTGGTATGTCACTGTCAGACCAGTAACGTCCACTGATACATATTTTAATTAATATTTGATCAGTTTTCATTGACAATAATATATTTCATATTTTCTATTGCTGTTGTAATTTCTTCCCTTATTTTCATTAATGCTAAAGCTGAAGATCGATTTTTTCCTAAAGCCATACTGACTCAAGATCAATAAATATACATTTTTGATTCAAACAAACAAAATTGGGAAAGTAGTACTGTTTCCAGCGGGAACGTATCTGCTGTTTGAGGAAGCTCTCGATGAATCAGAGCTTTGAGAGACCAAAAAAACAAAACGTAAATTCTACATACTCTGATCATTAGAGTAACGATATTTTGAAGGTGATATTATCCTGCGCAATATGAATATGCATGAATATGATTGGATGGTACTAGACTCAGCTGTGAATGAGTCCATAAGCATATTGCAAACAGCTGGTCAAAGACTTTGACCTCTTGCCAGTGGATACTGTGGTTTAGATCTTGTGTTCACAGACAGATGTCGTCTGTTTGCTGTGTTCATTCAGTCGACTGTCCAAGGTCCTTGTTGTATCACCGATGTAGTCTTTCCTACAGTTGTTCCATGTATACACCACTCCAGTTTGTCTCCGGGGAACTGATACAACAGCAGGTGAATATCACTACAAACTGTACAGTTTCTGTGGGCATATACAGTAGAGCTGTGGGGTCAGGAAGAAATAGAATAAATGAATCAATAAAGAAAAACCCTTGTGGAGCTTACTGGAAATCTGTTTCTGTCAATTGAATTTTTGATATTAATTAGTCTGGTGAAGACCATTTTGTTCTGGCCACGGTAATTCAGAGGAACAGAATTGAGAGTTTTAAGTCCGCTGTGAATTTGGGGGCAACAGGCTCTACTCCTCTTTACTCATAGTATTGCTGCCATCCCATACCTGGACAGAACATCAAGTACTGCGTTTCAATGACATTTCGTGCAGTGTACAAACACGAGTCAGACACAGGATGTGAACAATTATTTTAATTAGTTTAGAATCGTTATTATTGTTTATTTTATTGCGATGCCAGTACCAATACCAGTACCCTTAAAGTAATACAGTAATACCAATAGAGCACTCGATTTGATACCTTTTTTTCCTACTTCATTCTCCACTATCATGGGAATGGAAGCATTCAGTTGCATAAAATGCTACCGCTCCTCCTCCTTCCAGCTCTCATTTTCACACAAATATATACTTAAAAATTGTTCAAATTATTAAAATATTTATTTATACCACACTCGACTCAACAAACAAACTGGATGGGTTATATCCGCTGTGGTCGTGGGCTATTCACAAGGAGCAATACATCGAAGAACGAGCAATACAAATGGTTGTTTTTTCTAGATCTGGTTTAAAAAGGATCAAACGTAGGAATCGTTTGACTGGAGAAGTTTCAATACTACTTGGTACTCGGTTGCTTCGGTCGACACCCCCCCCCCCCCCCCCCCACATTTCCTGTCTGCCTCGACGCTGTCATCTGTCAAAGAAAGGTGAACATTCTCCCCAAAGAAATCTTTGAAAAGAATGTTTATGTTACGGGTCCACAAAGTTGGTACCACAGCAACAATAAATGATTGTGTAAAATACAGATAGAGTGCAGCAGCAATGAAGACACGGAGCATTCAGCTCTTCATCCAGATTGCTTCTGAGGAGGGGGCGGAGATTCCCCCCCTAAAACAACCCGGAGCGCAACTGCTCAAATGTGTCAACAGTTCCACTTTAGTGCTGCATACATTCAACATCTCTCCATAATACATATGGAAAAGTAAAATGACGTGCTTGTCACCTACATTAATAGGAATAATATTAGACTTGGAAAATCCCTCAAATTGCCTGTTCAGTTTAATAAAATAAATAAAATAAACACAAAATAGTTGCACAGTTTTGGGGTGGGCCACATTTAGATCAAACGGGGCATAATGTTTTTACATACAGAAGTTAAATTACTGACTTTAACTGCACTTAAAGATCTCTGTTGGCTCAATCTGCTTCAAGGATACTACAGGATGTTCCTGTTTTCCATAATACCACCCTATGGCCACCGCATGACATTTAGAATAAAGATGTTATTCACATGAACGATGCACTATAGATTTGGATTATGGTTTTACATGATAAAAAACAATGTGCTCAAGGGAATTGTAATCATTGAGTGAACCATTATATGCTCCACTCTGTGTTGAAACGATGTGGACCAGCGGGCTTGTTGTGTATTCTATACTGTCGCATCTATGATTGATTACAATTGTCTGAGGCTGACCAGCTTATTAATCGATTCAGCGAAACCTCTGAGTCCCCTGTGGATGATTTAAAATAAAATGCTTTTTTATTCTTCCTGGAGTAGAGGTGCAATGGGACTGATTGTAAATCATGTTCAAACACAACAAAACGCTCCTTAACTGTACGTGTGACCTCATATTTATGTCCCTAATGCATTGACCATATAGACCTGTCAGCGGTGGGAATGTACAAACCCAATGCAGTGCATTAGTTTCAAAGCATTGTAGTAAATGTTCATACAGCTTCCTTAATGATTCACTTGATTAATTACTAATTAAGTACTTAGTGATTTAGTTACAGCAATATGGCAAATGCTGTAATTGATTATTTCAAGTTGCACACCAGTGATATATAAATTATTTGCACTTATATGTAAAATGTCTGACCTAACCGTAGAAATGCTGTAGCTACCGACTAAACTGCTGTCATCAGAAGCCCTGATGCTGAATGGCACCATGCCTGTCTCTATATGAATCTATGTATGTATCTTTTGAATATCAAATACTCACTCTTTGTAAGCTTGAAAGGTGGCACTGAAAAGTTAGTAGTTTGCTTTGACAGCGCTTTAAATGAAATCCATTAAAGATGCAGAGTCACTGAAAGAAAAGTATGTCATACATCCATGGAAACTTCTCAAACCCACCCTGCAGCATAATTCAGTTTTCCACTAGTGATCCATAAATTAATTTTGTTCCAAAGAAATTAGCAAAATGTGCATGTTAGCATGCTAATTTCAGTGGATGTCTCTGCAACACAACACGCATGACGTCAACACTGTTACCTCTTCACACTCTGTTGATAATGTTGGTTCATTGTTTCAAATTCTGGCATATTTTACGCATTGAACCGTTAAAGCAAATGTTCTTTTCAATCTATAATCCATCCCACTAATTGCAGGCCAGATCTGAAAGCAGAAAACATATACCATAGACTTTTATATTGCTCCGTGGAGTTAGGAAGAGGTTAATCAACTTTTATAATCATGTCAGCGTCTGAATGTCCTCTAAGCTTGTGTCTTTTTCGGTCACACAGCTGTCTGCCACCTCCACATCCCGAGCGGCCTTCTTGCAGTGCCTTCGTTGGGGGATTTGGTTCCCCTTCCAGGAGCCGGCTGACTGGAAAGGGGAAGAAATACAGCTTGTTCTGCAAGGAGGTGCAAAGGCAAACCCTCACGGAGTCATGGTCTACAGCACAGGGATGTCTGCCAAAACTCAGAGCCCTGCACCACTCTCCGCTCCAGGCACAGCTCAGGTAACACAGTAGCATGTCTTTGTCGAAGGAACAAAATGTAAAGAATGCACTAAAAGGTGTTGAGACACGGTGTTGTTTTCAGCACTCTCACAGATGTTTCCCTGAAGACAAACTTATTTCACATTAATTAAATTATTCTTTGACATTAAGTGGAGAAGTTGTCTTTATCGGCCCTAATACAGCAGGGATTACATCGTCTACTGAAGCTCTGCACTGTAAATCATCATCACACTTTACAGCACACTTTTCTGAAAGTCACATCTTTTTACTGACATTTCAAAGGGTGCAAAAGTCGTCATTGTATGATGAATTCACTGTTCGCACCTTAGCTGTGAATTTTCACACGGCTCAGATATTTGACAATAACTACACGTCACCATCACATATCTCCTTCTTCCTCTGCTATCTAATTAATTCCAGTTGTGTACGTCCCTCCCTAACTGTTCAAACAGGGGTTTTTTTGTGTTACTGGAATGTGTGAAACTTTCTTCTCTCACGGGGTAAAGGATATCATAACGTTTCGGCTGTCGTCTAGTCTGGAAAAGAAGCCATCCAGCCCAAAGGCATCTCTGAGGACGAAGCAGGAGGAAGTGTCACGTCAGAGAAGATCACCTTCATCACCTTCCCAGGGTAAATATCATGTAATCCATAATGACTTTTTAAGCACATACATTAATTACTTGGAAAGGCTAATATACCCTCCAAGAATAAGGTGAGAGGCTCTTTACTGCTCACGGCGTAAAATAGGACCCTACTGAGAACCTACCTGTTTCTCTTTCCTGTTTATTGGACCAGAAAGTGAGGTCTGCAAATTGTTTTGTGCGAATCACCCAGGTGTAATCAGCCAAAGTTCAAAGCAACAAGCACCAAGCTAACCTGTCCTCTGCATATGACGCAGCCCCGACCTCTACAGTGTTATCTCAATTGCACCACCTGCTCTCTGCATGATTAGCATGTTGCATGATGGGGGACTGAGAGGAACAAATGAATAAACTCAAAGTGCTAGGAGAAGACTTTGGCAGTCCATTAGGGCCTCTTGATCTTGAAGACTTATTTTGCTTTTGTCTAAGAAGAGAACTTCGGTTTGAACGTAGACAACACATACATGCAGTACTTTTACTGTTTAGATACGGACTAACTTGTGTTTTTAAAGGTAAATACCAATACCTATATATTTGGCATTCTTTATTTTTAGTCAGTGACAGCATGTAAGCGGATTGAGAGGATTTAAAAAAAAAACTTGAAAGCTCGAAGCTTCATTCAAAACGTTGACATTCGAGTTCTAAATCAACATTCGAATGCTGCGCTGTTTTTCTTCTTCTTTCTTTTGATTGTGTTTAAACTTTGTATTTCTGCACAATTGCAGATAAAGATTAGGCTACACTAATATTATTAGCATTATACTATTTGTAGTATTAGATTCCAGTAGTGTCATTTCCAATAACTCCCATTCAAGCTTTTTAACCCTGCTAGCGGCATGGCTCTGTGAATGGCAATGTTGGTCTGTCAGTCGGTCCACCACTTTGGTCCTGACTGAAATATGTCAACAACTGCTGGGTGAATTGTCCTGATATTTTGGAATAAACAATCATGAAGTCCATTGGATGAATCCCAATTACTTAGATTCATCTAGCTTTTCTTCTGGCGCCACCAGGATATGAAATATCTCAACATCTTCTAGACAAATTTGCTCAAAATGTAGAGCATTTTTGTAGCATCCCACACCAGCTGCTTGTGTCACCACACATGTTGTCTGTTCTTTGCTTTGCAGCAGTGCAGTGATTAGAATGTGAAAATAAACCTAAACCAAGTCCACATTTTTTATTTAAGACTTTAAGGTGTTATCGTTTTCATTCCATCGCTCCCAATTAAGCGTGACCGTTCCACGATATTCCTCCAAAACTAGCTCATGAACCCCAAGCTTTAGAGAGGCCTCCCGCTGAAACAAAGTCCTGGCTAAATATTCCACATCCCGCTCACAGCCAAATATAAATGACGTGCCACTGTTTGCTTCTCTTACTGAAACCCAAACTGCTGATTTTCTCTGCGTCTGTCAGGGAATTGATTAAAAGTGTAGTAAACACTACACACAGCCACTCGGTCCCAGTGACAGCAGAAAGAAGTTGAGTGGACCCGGTCGTATATTCGAGGATTTCCCCTCTAATAATGCTGTGAACTTATCTTGGGAGAGAAAAATAGCGTTGATCAGGGCCTACTTCATGGGTGTGTAGAGAAGGCTTTTGGCAAATTCTATTAATGACTTTTTAATCAGTGTACTCAGAGGATCGCCCAAGAAGCCTGAATGATTTGGGTTAGTGTTCAGAGGAGAACGATATCATGAATCTCTGTCATTCTTTGATTTCAGAGCCTTAATCATCCCTGACTTTGTGTTTGTGTGTGGGCACATGGGCATGCCAGTGAGGATAATGCTTTCCCTTGCAGATAGCTTCTTTAGATGATTGTGCCATTCATAGCGAGTATGAAAAATGTAATTCATGGTTTTGATGCATGTTTATGTATTTATGTGGAAATGGCACTGCGGTTCACTACATTTGAATCAGATATTGTATAGAAAGAAACAGGCGAGTAAAAACAGGTTTGAACTAGTGGTGCACGATATAGGCCTACTGTATACCGGGCCCCAACATGGGAAGTTTATATCATTATGTATTATTTTGATTAGAAAATTATAGCCGATACATTATTGGCCAATAATACGAAGCCAAATTGCTTTTATTGACTTAACTAGCAGCATCTACCTACTCCGATACAGTGGATGGTGGTATGCATCTTTAAAGTTGGTTTGCAATCCGCCGATGAACACAGAGTAGAAGCCAAACATGTCTTCGCCAGTTTGGACTTTTTTTCACCGTCTCAGAGACGACACAATTGCAATTTTACTAAATGAATGAACTTTTGACGAGTCAGAACAGTTCTTTGTTTTTGTTGTGTTAACAGTAGTGATGTCAGTTAGAGTTGGTGAGGTCAGAGCTATGGAATATTAAATCATCTTTCTTTCCTCGCTACATCTGAGCCTTTCTTACCCTCACGTGTGAATAAACTACAGGTGATGATCTTCTTTTTAAAGTACGAAAATATTGTTTATCTTATTGGTATCGGCAATGAGAAGCAGGTAATTATTGGTTATCTGGAGAAAAAAAACCCCGATAACTCTATATTGTGCATCCCTAGTTTAAACTCAAAAGCACAAATCTAAGACCAGGCTGCTAAAATAAAAAGTTTATTTAAGATTAAAAACGGGCAAAAGTCCAAGCCAGGCCGGCAGGTGAAATGAGGAAAACTAATCCAATAAGGGATCAGGCTGGAGAGCAGGAGTTCAAAAGGCAGGTCAGAGAAAATGTCCGGAATGCTAATGCAGAAGGATAATAGACAATCTGGCGGGGAGTAACCATAGACTGTCTATAAGTGCACGTAGTGGGTTGTGGGCTACAGTATGTCATTTTAGCCAGAAAATGTTTACTGAATCATTTTAGTAAATCATTATCATAAATCAAGTGATGATAATAATATAATAATAAGCTTTATTTGTATAGCACAGCCCAAAGTGCTTCACAGCAAAAACATAACAATTAGTACAAGATTAGACAGAATAAGAGCATTTACAGTACAATAATCACAGTGTTGATGTAAATGAGTCTGAAGTACCATTAAAATAGTATAAAATAGCAGAATTAAAATAGTTTAAAATAACATTGGAAATCATGCCTAGTTTCCGTATCTGTGCCGTACTTAACGACCCTCCTGCCGGGAAACCACATTCATCACCATTCTTGTAAATGTTTTAAACTATCAGAGCCATATTTTGAAAGCATGAGATCAACAATGGGCCCCTGTGGCCAAATGATGAGTAGGGTCATTTTCTCATAGACTTCTATACAATCTGACTTCTCAGAGTTGCCCCCTGCTGGATCTTCAATATAATGCAAGTGTAAGGCTCCTCCGCATCGGCTCTACTTTTTAGATCCAGGGCAGGGGAGGTCGGGTGATGGTGAATGGCGCGAGCACAGGATCTAAAAACAACAGGAGACTTACAACATGGCAGTGGGAATAAGCAGACAAGACACATTTGTGAATCCTCCAAGTTATTCATGATCATGAATAACTTGAAGGGATACAAGGGTGGAAATTCTCTTCAAGTCCATTTTCATTAATTTTTCATTTCGCTATAGAATCCACGGTGTTGACATGACCATTGCACATCACTCGCTGCTTCTAATGATAAGTGAAGAGGGGTGAAATATGTAGGCGATCTCGCTGTTTTGACACAGATGCTCATTAATAAATGTTAATGATGCATAATCTTTACATATTTAAATGTACAATAGGTAATAGGTAATATACAGTAGGTGCTTGTATCCGCCTCTCATACGGTTGCGAGTTACCTCTGCTGTCAACAAGGCCTCTCATTGATCACGACTAAACGGCCAATTGCCTGTCAGACCAGCTAATGAGGTGAAACACATTTTCCACAGGAGAGACGTAAAACGGTGAGGAAACAGAAAGGCCTTAAAAAACAAAATGGCTGCCGGGGGAAGGGATGCCAGAGCACATTTGTGACAGAGAGCCAGCCAGTTCTGCTCCGTGTCCACTCTGTGTGCATGTAGTCTGAACAGATGGGAGCTACAGTAAGACACCCCGGGCAACTGAAGCAATTTCCAAAAGGCCAGTCAAGCCCAGCACAGAGAGCGAGAAAGAGTGGGAGAGGAGCACAAAGACATGCTGGAAAGCCTTTCATTTCAGCATTACCATGGCTACTAACCAACAAAACTCAGGAAGCATTGTTAGACTTTAAACTCAGTCTGACATCTAAATCCTACCCCGCCTCCTGATCTGTGTGAAATTGGGTAGATTTGTTAGTGATTTGTAGTTTTGCTATCCCAGTGTTCAGTGGAGTTATTTACTTTGCTGAAGTTATGCACTGCAAATTGTCACAGCATATTCATTTCTTTTATTTCTGCAAATCCAATCAACAAGAAAGCAATCTGCAATGACATTTAACTGTCAACTTGCATCCCCCCTAACAAGCTGATATTCCGTTAAATGTCTAACCACACTATACAATTAGCAGCGCTGCCAGGTACGCGGGGCATGGGGAAGACATTACAATGACTTTAATTGAGCTTGTTAGACATTGAACTGGAGTTGTTTGTACAAGTGATATACAGATGAAGACATCACCAATAAACATTAAGTTCACACTTTACAAGGTGGATATACAGTTAGTTTTTTTGTCTTAATCTCGATTTATCTTGCTTGTGTTTTTCAGGTCAAAGACATATTTCACCAGCTTCTCCTCCAGAATCTCCTCAAGGCCCCGGGGTAAGACACCTTGTGACCTACTCAACTTAAATAAGTGACTAAACCCTAAAAGGCTTTGACTGAAGTTCCAAGTGTCTCACAAAAAGCCGCCAGCATTTTAGCTGCTTTTGAACTAATTTCTCAACACATTTTTTTCTTCTTGTTTTTATCCTATGCTATCAGTGTGTCCACACAGGATCAACCTATCATCTGTCATTTCAAGCTGCATTAAGGGATTTCTTTGGTCAGCGTTTTGGCCAGTTAGAGCAGCGGGACGAGCTGAAAATACAACATCCGACATATTAGCTTAATTAACGGTCGTCTATTTACACATCCAGCAGACGTGAGATTAACATTCATCTGGGTTTGTCTTCCTGTCCACTAAATACATCCCTCCCCTCTGCTCTGTTTTGGTCTGACCTGCTGCTGCTAAATGTCTGACTTTCTTCTCCAGCTGGTCACTAACTCTGTCTGTCTGTCGTTTTAAGGTGGGCAGATAGTTTTTTGTTGTTGTTGCTGAAAACAATAAAAACTAAACTAAGATAGTATTGATTAGTAAAGCTTTAAATCCTTTAAAACCCCAATCGTAACACATATATTCAGGCTTTTGAAGGGTGTTTGACATATTCTTTTGCCATTTTATCGACTAAACAAATGATAGATTTAGAGGAAAAAGCAACTGATACTAAATAATTAGCTTCCTCAGTTGGAGCCTAATTCACAGCTGTTATTCATATATGCATGTAAAAGCAAGAATCATATTTATTAATACTTTTTGAAATAATGTATTCAGAGTAAACTCAGCCTTGGCTGAATATTACACTCTCTATACAAGACATGGTAAAGCGGCAAATGCCTCACCTGTAGTTCAGCTGCTGACCTGGAGTGATTCTTTCGCTGGGTGACAGGATCAGGAAGCCTCTCTAGCAGTTCCCTGTAGCGTTACATGGATACAGCTCGCCTTCTGTGCTCTTTAGTCAAAGCTCATAAATCTTGACCAACCCGCAGTCATGCTGTGTCTGGTTTGTGGACTGCAATTGCAGGTCAAACTCTTATTTCTTTTTTAAAAGGTCAGGGAAAAGATGCTTTATTTGTCCCAGATCTCTCTGCACGACTGTGATTAAGAAAAGCACAATTGGCATCTCTAATCTTGTTTTGCTCATCTGTATGAGATTGTAGAAGGATTGGGTTTATCTAAATAACCTGCAGCCAGAGTTTTGCTGAATATGTTTGCAGCTAGCTTGGCAATGGAAAAAAACAAAGAAATGAGTGTGTCTGTAATGTTATTCTTGGTGACAGACATCGAGATATCTGTGTGTGTCAATCATGGAACAGTTAAATGGGAAATATGAGTAATACTGGTTATAATGATCAAGCCTCTAAATGATCAGTTGGAGGATTCCCACAGGCAACTAATAAAGTACTGATCAATTCTACAATAACTATGAAATAGATTTACCTGCACCATAATCATCCAGCCAATATATCTGGGGTGGGCCACTGACTCTGTTTCCATTCTTAGACTAAAATACCAACATTGAATATCTGTAACATATACAAACAGTGTGTGTTGCTGTGTGTGTGTATTTTGTGTCCATCCTGACTAAACTAAGCTGCCGTTACCATCATCCCTCACCCTGAGTGGAGTTGTGATGGATGCTGCTCTCTCTCAGGATGACACACACACACACACACACACACACACACGCACACTAAAATTGTGCCACAGAGCGGAGGAAGAGAAAGATCAGGTCTGCTTTAGGCTCTCCGGGCCAAAATGAGCCGCAGTCTGTATTGTCGACTCATTTTAAAACTGAGCCAACAGGGGCCGGGAGCTGTGGGAGCGCTGCTCTACAAATCGACCCTCATTTTGATAAAGCAGCGAGGGCGGTGGAAGCCTGTAAGCGGGCAGCTCCCGGTGGCTAACAAGAGACGGCTGTGGTCATACTGGGCAGCTCTTAAGGGATGACATTAGAAGATGGTGGTGCTTAGCTGGTTACACCACTGTGCATGTACAAAGCCTTTTCTCATCTCTTAATTCCCAAAACACCTGATCTACCAAACAGGCAAGATTAATTTAAAAAGAAAATGTGTTATTTGCGGACAGTGATGGAAACATGACACTTGGGTGGTAACGCTAATTCTCGCTCTTTTTAGGGTGTGATTCTTTAATGTGCGTTGAAGTGAATATATAATAAAATACTCAATAGGGATTTGGACAATTATTGAAAGTAGCTTTAGGTTTACAGTAAATGTATCTGCTAATACAATAATCCAAGATACAGCGATATTGAGTAAATAAGCAGCAGTCATTAGTGCCCCGGCTGCTCAGTGAGCGCAGCATCTATCTGATGTGCTGTCCAGGATTCTGCACAAAGACGTGAAACAGAAAACAGTGAGTGAAGCGTTGCCACTGCTGTTGGCAGTCACTCTGCAATTCATCACGACTCTAGTGCTCACAAAAAATCTCCACGTCTCCATCTATGTCTCCTCCCCTTTCAAAGACGCCGTTATAAAAATACACTTGTTTCAATCATAAAATGATTTTGCCTGTTCAAATGTCCTCTTCAACATGTCTGTCAGGCGCTGATTAATCAATGGCTTCCTTCTCTGAGATGGTTCTGTAAACAAGCCGTGTGCTCCGGCTCTGTCTCTAGGCATTGTTGGATCTGACAACTTTCTCTTGCTCGCATAAATTATTGATCCTTGACACTCGGTTTGCCTCGGTGCAGAATGCTAAGGATCTTGTGGTATTTATAGCCAACATTTAGGGAGAGCGTCGGAGTTGTGTTTGCCTGTGTTGATGATGATTTCTCACATCGGGCCGCGGTCGTGTCTCAGGGTCGTGCTCGTGTTCTGTCGATCCAGGTGGTCTCGTAGTCTCGGGCCGGAGGTGAGGCCGTGTTTCAGTTTGTTGCTGGCAGAGGGCGATTTGGCAGCTGGCACTGGCTCAGGCAGCCCTCATTTCTGCTGCTCTCTATTATGCAGAGGCAATGCCTTGTAACAAATGTCTCTTCAAAAGAATAGGATTCGAGACGGGCATTGTTTATTGTTTGCCTCTGCTTTAGCATGCAGCCTTTATTGCCGTGTGTGAATTCCTCCTTCTCGACACTAGAAAGTGAAATAAATGTAATTGTAACCATGTTGTGGAAACCTATTTTCAAGATTGATGTTGGTGTTTTAAACAAAGCATAAACAGTTTTTCTCTGAAATTACTTCTGTGAATGTCTGATGATAATCACACCTTAGACGTTACTGCTCAACCCCTTACTGCTACCTCAGTGATTACTGGAGGGACCGATTCGCGCGTCAGTGTGCTGCTTAACATTCTTATGGTAGAGATGGATTTTGAAGAATTGATCATCTTGAACTTTAATTTCTCAGATATTTGTGATGTTGAGGCAAAACAGGTGTAAATGAGATCAAACTACATGTTATGCAGATTATACCAGCGTGGGGGTTTTGTAGTCTAGATTGGGAAAATCTGAATGGAAACTACAGTATCGCATTTGAAAGCTGCCAGATCGTTTGCAACACAACATGGCTAACGGCTTCACAAGATGAAGAGGTGTGATTGCACCTCTGTTTGGGGTTTTATGAAAGAGCAACATATCCAGTTAATTTTAATATGTGATCGCCAATGTAAACATCAAGAGGTGCATGATGACTTTCCTGCCCTATACCTTTTGGTTTGTGGAATTGGAAACATTTGTAGCAGTGACTGCATATGTCAAGTGGGGGTCGCATTAGTACCTGTTATCATACATGCTACCTTTGTGAAGATTATACATTGTTGTTGAAAGTGTCAGAATGGAATTTTTAGGCCTACTAATATGAAATATGCGTAAGAAATGAAAATGTCATACTTCATTTTTCATCAAGCATTAGTATTACGAATGTACAATGGCGTATTAGAGCCATTAAAAAGCCAGCGGGTAGGGGGGGATATTTTGAGAAGAAAATAGAATATTCTCTCAGATTAAAAAGTCAAATATTTGCAAAGAAATTTCAGAAATTCTCTGAGTTCAAAGTCACACATATATGAGAAAAAGTATGGAAAACAGTGTGGAACATCAACAGTATGGTAAATCTGAAGCACATACATCTCTACGTATGGGCCAGAACTAGGGCTGACAATTAAAAAAAGAAAGTGTCATTTTCATAATTAGCAGGTTCTTAACAAGCTGTAGCAAGTGACAGTTGATTTCATCTGCTATAATGGCGACTGTCAACTGCAAATGTACTGAACTGAAGTTATTTGATGTTAAATGTGTGAGTTGGCAGGACCTAAACACTCCGGAGTTATCTGGTTAATATACATTATGCAATATGCCAGTATCAGTGAAGAAACAACTTAGAAATGTTGAATGTAAACACACATTAGGTGTGGGCTGTTCATAAAAGACCAATATGCTTCTTTTTTATTGCTTGGTACAAAACGCATCTTCTTACATTTAATACTATATAAGCCACAAATATTGAAAATAATCTCAATTGAAATTCACAATATACAGCCCAAACATAAAGCGCATTTTAGTAATAGGCTCACTCAGGCTTTTGTTACAGCACCACAAAACCTACAGAGACAATGTTAGTCGACATGGTTATATTATCCCTGTTTGCTCCATTTGTCTTTCTTATTATTCACTCGAGGTTAATCTCACCGTTCTTCATGTCTTTCTTGAAGTGTTTCATTCTGTCCTGCACGTCCTAACCTTTTCATTTTCTCCCGTCACACTCACACACAATTATCGCTCATCCTCACTCGCATCCAACCTCCATTGTTCACACTTTGACTTGGTACTCCCCCTTTCTCATGCATTTCTAATATGTTCCTCTTTTGTATGTTCGACTGTTCCAATCTTTAATTCCAGTAATCTCTCCATCTTGTTAACTGGATCTCCGTGTTGATCCTCCTTCCTTTCAAACCACACCTGCTTCTCACTGTCTTTCTTTCAGACACATGATGGCCTTGGCTCCATAGACCGTTTCCACTAACATATGGTTTTTGTCTTCAGTGGGAAAGGTTACAATTGGCCAATTCTAGCATGGCAAAGGAGTCTATTGCCTATTTTGCACAGGTTTTTCCGTGTTAAAAACACCTGCAAATACATGCTAACCTTTGTGCAAACAGGTTATAATTCACAGTCTCTCCCTCACATGCAAACATAATGACCATCAGGAAACGGCCAAATGAACATTCATGAAGATCTTTGACACACACACACACACACACACACACACACACACACACACACACACACACACACACACACACACACACACACACACACACACACACACACACACACACACACAGATGCAGGTCCCATGAAGCCAGAATGTGAACAGATGATCTGCTTGGCTGTCAGGGCAAGCAGGCTGAGTGCAGAACATTGGCAGCCATAGCATTGCCACTACTAATTGCCTCTGCGTATTCTCTTGGTGAGATCCTCACATGCAGAGTGAGTGTGGTGTCTTTCACACTCCCTGCGTGCAGGACGTGGTGACTCAATATGAGATCACGTGTGTGTGTGTGTGTGTGTGTAAAATGTGATATGGCTTAGCAGTACTTGTGAGGACTGACTTGTGACAGCCCACTGGTCTTGACATTTTAGAACATTTCGAATTGTGAGGACATTTTGGCCTAATTCTAACAGTCGAAACAGCTCATTTTAGGGTTACGCCTACACCAACATAGTATTTGTGAGCGAGCAAACTGTGGAGTGACCAGCAGGTTCAAGATATCCAATCTGAAACCATGTGCAAGTCAATCCACTATAACATCTCTATTTCAGTGACATTTAGCGTCTTTTTAAAATTAACCCCAAAAAGGCGGCTGTGTTCAGCTTGAATTCAGTTAGTTGAGATGGATTCCAATACAGCCCAACAATTATATCATATGTCTTGTAATCCCATGAAGGAGGGCGTCAGACGTATGGCATGACACCGAAATAAAAGAACAAACTAAACATTTAAAAGTTAACCCTAAAGTTAATGTTTAAGATATTGATATTTAAGAGTTTAAATATGGTGATGATGACCTTTTTGAGGCTTTATTTTTTTATTCTAGTAAAGTACCCATGTTTCCAATCAGAACTCAAAACATTTACATAAAATGACTTATAGGATATCTAGACTATTTCCATTTGATGGATTGGTGCAGTCATCAACAACATGCGGTCTGCTGTTTGAAATATTTGGCTCAGTGTAAACGTATATCGTCAATAGAGGTTTTGGAACAAGCTGATACAGAACGTGATGCTGTCAGACAACTTTAAAGCTACTTAAGGGGAGATTGGGGCTTTGTAAGTAGATATCAAATAGTACCGTTTATATTGGTGATCATTTGGCAGATCACCATGTTCATTTTCACAGTTACTAACGTTGCAAGGAACAGGTTCAGATTTGTTGCTAAGGATACCACTGCAACCAATGCATCCTTTGCCATTAAACAACATATTTAAGTGACCTTAGCTCGAAGCAGGTCATATACTGTATATATAGTATACAGTATATATATCTCTGGTGTCTCTTCAGCTCACAGCTACACACACTAAGTGTTTCCTTATGCTCTGTACAGTGTTTCATGATGACATGTGTCACATTAGCACATGGAGTCTACACAGTTTGATTACTTCCTTTCTTTAATTTGACATGGTAGAAAAGGTTTATAGGGAATGTTTGGTTGATCTACTTCAAGGCCCAAAGGAATTAATGTAAATCAATGTAATGTCCTCACAAGCATATCAGATTCAGTGAGTATAGTGAGTGTGTCCACCAGATCACTGGGTGAGTGAACATCTCCTCTTTTCCTGCTCGATATGGTTCAATGCACTTTATTGAATCCCAGAGAGCCATTTGTGTTGACCATAGCAGATTCAATAACGCTCACAAACTGTTAGATGAGGCCAGCTGAAACACACACATTTGGGTTATTGAGGAATATAAGCCACAAGAAGTCCAATGATACTGTTTTTAACATTGTAGCTTTGCTTCACTGTAACTTAACAAGATGCACTTTGCTTAGCCCACATTTGGAATGATCCAACATTTGTTTTGTGTCTTTAGTTAATGTGTGACAATCAGAAGGTGCTTAGCATTGCCTATATTACTGGCTTAAATAATGTGGGCTACAACAGAAAATACTGACCTGTTACCCCAAGTTAGATGCTAGATCATGATTATTTGGCAACATAAATGTCTGGTTCAGCTGGTGGAACATTTTCCAATGGGAAGGAAAAGAATATTGTGGATTTCATCAGTATTGCCGCCATTACAATTCAAATGATTAACCCATCACTCCCATATGGGGCATAATAGTGCAGCAGGAAAGTCTAGGGAACATCATTTGGTCAGTTTGTCAGTTCAGTTTAGACTTTCCCATGATCAAAGGGCCAAAGCAAGTTTCTTTCAAAGGAAGTCTGGTCTCCCACTTAGGGACAAAATGAAAATCTTAGATTTCCTGAAGGAATCCGAGCAGAACTGCTGCTCTTATTGCGTAGACAGCCGAGAGATGTGGTTAGGGCATCTAATCAAGATTCCTCCCAGACGCCTCCCTGTGGACATCCATCTGGGAGGAAACCTCAGGGCACGTATATGCACGGAGGTGTAATATATCCTGATAAGCCTGGGAAAGCCACAGGATCCCCGGAGGATCCAAGTGGCCAGGGAAAGGACTTCCAAGCTGCACAACTTACTTTGCGTCCCCTGCTCATCGTAACCAGATGCATAGCGGAGAACTGTGAAGGGCTTCCTTTCTGAAGCCAAACCAACTTATGTGATAATACTTGACTGAGTGTCTAAATATATATAAATAGTGCAGGTGAAGAATGCCATAATGCAAAGCAGGCCTGACAAATGAACATTCAATCATTGAGCTGAGGTGAAGTGACATGAACTGGTAAATCTTTCAGTCATTCATTTCTTTCCAATCAATTAGGCGTTCTTTCAGTCTGTGTTAAGCTATACTCAATGAAACTCACCACTTCCTGCACATATGTTTCACTGTAAAGACTTCCTCCATTTCCAGTTTCCAGTTTGGCTTTTAAAGGTAAAATGTTTTGCAGCCAAATGAACAGCAACACTAAAATGTGTGAATAGTAGGAGAAATGATGGAAGTAGTGCTGTGAACATGTCCATTATATTGAATGTATCTAGACTACAGGTAAACATGGAGGAAGTGTTGCGTTTACATTAACAGCTCAAATTCTGAAATGGAAGCATATCAGAAAACAGGGAGCAATAAACAATATGCTTTAAAAACAGGGAACACTCTGAATAAATCCTGTCTCTGAGCTAATCCTGTTGAAAATGTCAGCAAGTCCTCCAAATTAGACGGCATAATACATAGTTGTTTCCTTGCCTCCTAGAACAACAGAAACAATCTGAATGCCTTCTGTGTTTTTCTCAAACTTGTACTTTAAACGGGCCAAAGATATCTGTCACTGTCACCCACTCCCACTGACTGCTGCGATGCAATATGATATTTACCTATCACATGCATTATGTGTCAACAATTATTTTTCTTTCAGAACCATGGACAGCGCTGTTATGTGTGAGGTGTGTGTGTACGTGCAACGCTGTACGTAGCACTGAAACAGAGCAGCATTCGATAGACAGACAGAATATGCTTTCTTAGTTCCTTTAATTAGCCTGCTTGCTTTCCGTGGTTGTAAAGAGACGGAGAGCGCTGAAAGCGCTCTGATTAATACATGTATTAGTTGTTTTTTAAACTGTGCCCTTATGTTGTTGTTGTTATTTGCATATTGCATGGTTAAATCATGAATTTTATTTTGTGAAAAAATATTGCACCCATTACCAGTCGCTTCGTCCTGGTGCTTGGCCTGGGTGTCAGACTCAAAAAGTGTTCTATCACCACTTAATACATCTGTACTGTAGGCCTAGGTCTTTTTCAATACATATGCGCCCCACCCCCCCTTGTTACGATGCGTTCTATAGTTTGTGCCTTTAAATCACAGTTGGAAAAATACATTTGTCTAATGATGTGTCAACGCTATGATCATAAAGACTTTGTTAATGCTGAGCGACCTTGGTTGTCATGATTCCAATAATAAATATGTGGTTAACGGAAAAAACAACAATGTCATCATTAATACATATGGTAAACACATGTTGTTCAGGGTTACCCGCTCAAACAACAAACAGCCACCGTTATTATCTACACTCTCTCTTGTGTCCAGTCAAAAGTCTTCCAAAGCAAGAACGTAGGAGACATGCAGTTCGGATTTGGACCTGCTGACAGCTTCGAATGAGTGTGGGTGGAGAAGCGGGTGGAGTGCGAAGGGCTTATAAGGGCCGTAGCAGTCTAATGGTCTTCTTGTTGTCATCTGAGACAGTACATGTGTCTCTCTGGTGTAAAGTATATTCCTGAGCCCTGGTGTTCATCATCATAATAATAACAGTGAATCATTTGCATTGTTTCTCTGCAGCTCTCACTGTCTCAGCTGGCAGCTACTTCACGCTACCCGACCATCAGCCACTCCAGCTCGGCGTTGCCGTGGCAACAGTCGTTTCCATCTCTGCTCCATCCTTCCCCGTTGGCATCGGCCCACCAGCTGTCACATGTCGTAAGATTTCCACCCCCGTACGCTCACACACACACACACACACACACACACACACACACACACACACACACACACACAGCCTTGTATTCACGTTCATACTGAGGAAAATACACAAGCAAAAATGGGCATTTACACGTCTTTAGGTGCACATTCTAACACACAACCTAATACATAAGCCTATACATCCCCAAGGATATGCTGTCAGTCATTGAGGAGAGTTCAAAGACACACTCACCTTTGCAGCACACGAGGATACAAAGTGTGTCTTGGTGATAAAACACTGAATGTAAACATACTGTGTTTGTTTATAAGAAAACCCCACAGGGCACTTATGTTATGTTTGTAATGCCGTATATTTCTATTATGCATCCATCCATTTCAAGTCATGTCAAGTCAAGTCAAGACAATTTTATTTATATAAGCCCAATAAATTTCCCTCAGGTGGCTTTACAATCCGTACAACAAAAGACACTCTCTGTTGTTAGACCCTCGCAGCGGATAGGGAAATCCCTCCCACATTTATTTTTGTTGAAGAAACCTCAGTAAAGAGCAACTGCTGGATGCAACTGGATGTTGTGTGTGTAGAAAAACCAACGTAATAAAATGACAACATACTGTAGACTACAATGCAATAGCGTGGTGCAGGGACCCCCTACTGTATATACTGTACACAAGAGGCTTGAGGAGGTCTGTGCGACGGGGGGGGGGGGGGGGGGACGTTGCGTGGTGGAAATATATTTTAGTTCACCCCTCTCCTTTATTTATTTATTTATTTATATTTACTTAATTTTTTTAATTGCTTTATTTACAAACAATTTTGAGACCCCCCCTGCAGTACCTCCGCGGACCCCCTGTTGAAGACCTATGCAATAAACAATTACGTAAACATAATATAAGAAAAAGATGAAACCAAGAAGATGTAAAGCAGCTTCCAGGTGTAACAGGTAAAAAAGGACAAGCTACATAAACACACAAGAAGGATATCGCAAGCGAATCATTGACACAGTGAGGAGAACAAACAAACACGCAGACTTCCATCCATTTATTTGCTGCATATCCACATCTGTGTTGTGATGTTAGCAGGCGAAGCAAAGTAGCCAAGCGGACCTTCTCCCAAGCTACTTCCGCTAACTTCTCCCGTTGTATTCCCAAGGTGTTCCCACACCATATTGGATATATAGTCCACACGCTCACTTCATCCTTATGCATCTTTCGCAGATGCCCAAACCATCTCGGCTGGAATCTCTGAATATGAACGAGCAGTGTTTTTACTGTAGTCTCTTTCCAAACGTCTGTCTGTGTCTTTAAGGATGAGCCCGGACACCGTGCGAAGGAAACTCACTTTAATCGCTTGTAACCACAATATAATTATTTTGATCTTTACCCAAAGCTGATGACCACACCATGACTTTCTCCCTCTTTACCACTGACTGTCTGATCCACAACTGCAGTAGACTCTCCGTGAGTCTGCACGTGCTGGGATGTCTGGACATTAGGATCTGGCCTTTAACCACATTTTGTAGGAATCTAGTCATAGTTACAAAGTAAATTCAGTTGCAGTAGTTTGTCCAGTAATTAGAAACATTTCTTCATCCGCCTTTCTGTCTTAAGTTTTCTTCCTTTCCATTTGTTTTTTTTCAGAGCTGTTCTGGCGGGTCCCCACCTGCTTTTACGCCTCAGCACAGCTAAGAAGGACTTTGCTCATATTCTAACTAGACAGCAGTAGCTTTAATAGGTTTTCTTCCATATTTCATGCTCGAAATCCATATGGCTTAAGCTATGAAACATATTGCAGGAATAATCCAGGAAGTGTGGATCAGGCTTATTGGAGATAACAATATAATCAGACGAACAAATGGCTAAAAAAAAGGCACAATTCAATTTGGTTTTTGAAAGACTGACGAAGTTGTGCTGTGGAAGAACAGTCAGAAGAACTTATGTGTTTCATATAAAGTATATCTACACGTGTAGTCAAAAGTTCCTGTTCTTTAGTATTTCTGGTTACATTTCAATTAGTGCACTTTGTTTATACCATGAGACATGTCAGGGAGGTACTGAACTGAAATAACCATCTACATCTGGCAACACACTCATATCTTATTATATACCTTCCTCACGTAGAGATCAATTTGGCACATACATGTTGACTTCCAATCAGAGGCTGAGAGGTTTTAAATTGGAAACTCTGAATCCACATGAATTAATGTCCTTCCTTCTTCGCAGCACTTCCAACATTTTATTTTCAGCCTTTGTTGATTTTTCACAATTTAGCCCAGAATTACTTCCAGAATGTAACAATTTAATGTAATCATTTTAAATCATAAATCATTTTAGATTTAACCTCTGCACTTCTGATTCACCAATTATTCAAAGCGCTGCTGCTGTCAGATGTTTGAGCATATTGTGTTATTTTATAAAGGACTTGAATGTACACTATTTAGTCATCTGTTTGCCCCTTTTTAAAGTCTTTGTATCCCTCATGTTGGGTGAGATAGTGAAATACTGGACTGTGTTGTTACCCAGTGACAACTTGTTCACTTGAAGATTAACATTGTTTTATCAATCATCCACCTTAAAGTCAAATATAAAGTTATTAACCAAGAGCTCAGGGGATAATCTGCAGACAATAAGGTTAAACTAAGTTTATATATAACTTTTGCGGAACAGCTGCCTCTGTTGCCACAACTGGAAATGGCATAATGGTTAATGCTAGAACACAGTGTGACAGTAACGAGTAGAGTCTGACTCCGTGCGTCATATTTATCTTTAATTTGCTAATATTACCTACCATAGCTAATAAGTAAGGCTGTGGCTGCAAAAGCCCTTAGTATTGAATTGAGGTTTGGAGTGTTTCACTGCTTATGAATTTCAATTGTGTTTGTGATTGCTTGTTTCATACTCCGCGGATGCTGTCCAATGCTTTGCTGTCAACATTAAAAGCCGTGGATAAGTATGATGCATTATATCCCTAGTCCCCTGGCTGCCATTAGTTTTCAGTTATGATACTCTAAGGGAGTTTCAGTGACGTTCTTTGTGCATATATTGAGTCATTAAATCAGCCTGCAGAATGTATTGTTCAAACCTCCATTTGTCCTTGTCCCTAACCTCAGCACCTGCCTATAAAAAGCAGTTGCTCATATGTCATCACACGGTGTAGGCTGGATGGCAGCAGGTTCAGATACAGTGGCCTATAAAGCTATTACATTGAGCCTTTTAAACACATTAAGGTTTCCACACCATGCCTTTGCATCCTCTGAGGTTATTATGCCTCGGGCTGTTTGATCAAAGGGGGAACATGGATGTGTATATTGCGGCGTGACTTTGTTCGAGGTTATTACTAGCTTGTTTGATGGAAAGCCCAATAATGCACAGCCATTCATGTCCTCTGATAAGCCACATGTATCAAAGATCAAAACAGAAATGGCACTTGAATGGGAAATGACACCATTAGCACTCCTTAGCTAATTATCTGTGCTAATACCCCTCCAGCCGCGTGTCTGTCAATGACAAGAAGAGGGGATTAATGTTTGCCACAAAACATTTAGAAATGTTGAATTGATCCACAGGCTAACTGTGGACTAACGAACTGTTCTATTTATTTTTCTAAACAGTTGAGATTATGAAGGGGAAAGAAACAAACATGGATAACACGTTAAACAAAAGAATGGCAGTAAGTGAATTGCAGATAAAATGCAAGACTGCCTCAAAGTCAAAACATAAACAATATGCTGTTGGGATTTAACTCATAACAACGGATTTGTATATTCAGTCCTGTTTGCTTTCACCTAAATTGAAATGACAAATTGACATCCAGTGGCACTTTGGTTAAATTAAAAATCCCCACAGTTGAGCTCATTCTCAAAGCAGGAAGGGACACACATGTTTCACAGAGAACACGTCAAGAAAAGAAAGCGAACACTTTACTTTATGGGTCCTTGGACGTTTTTTCAGTGCCTTTCACACATGCACTGCAACCCTATTACTAACAAGTGTTGTCTGTGTATACAAAGCCAGATATATCCTATTCCCCTGTGCCATAATGCTTTGTTGGCGTCCAAAAACCGTTCAATGAAACACTCTGCGCTGTACATTATTTTGCGTCAATACCACATACACAGTCTACTACATACTAATGCAGGAACCGTGTGTTATTCCACAGCTGAACATAGTTCCCAACATGTACACTATTGACTCCTGTTTGTGTAATGTTTTTTTCTTACAGTTCCCAGAAGTTGTGTGAAATGACTCTTTTATAAATAAACAAATTATTTCTGCCTCACTTTTAAAGATTTGCTTTAATTATAAACTAATGAGCTTGGGGCCACAGGCAGAGAAGGTGAGAGATGAACACATTGTTGGTTTTTGGTCTTTTCGTTTGATTTGTTAACTAACAATATAAGAGTAAAAATAGCAGTTTAAAACACAACGACGTGCATGTCTTGCAGGAACTTCTGCTGTATGTAAAAGCCTGATTTGGACTTGCATTTGGACTTTCCTGCGCCATTACATTGTGCACTCAACATTAAGTTCATAATGATCATTTATAACATAAAAACACTATTGCCACTTTAAGGTTACGCTATCTGAGCTGATTCATCTCTTTACAATCTTTCCCAGATACTGTCTCCTTCTGTAGCTTGAGAAATTGCATTGGCACACCTCACCACTTTCTCTCGCCGATGTATTGTCTTCACGTCAAGTTTATTTATAGAGCATCTTTAAAAAACAGATGTGTCATAGAGATCTTTGCAGAAAACAAGGGACACAAAAACAGATAAAATCCAGTGTCATAAAACATTCAGTAGCAGTTCAACACCAAAGGAACACGCAGAGAGCCCTTTAGGAAATCTCCAAACTCAAACCAATATGCTTTAATAATGATGTCAGAATTGGAAAGGCAGCTGGTGGGGAGTGATTGATTAGACAAAGTCACACCTGCTGATGTCTCCCGGTGTTCCTAACATGTCATTTGTATGTTTGTACGTTGATGGACACGGCTATTTTAAAGATGAATGTAGGCTTTCACAAGGACTGAGCAAACGTAGTACAGAAAAATGCCTCCTATTTATGGAAGAAGTGTGATGCTACTGTAAGTGTGGGGTCGGTGCATCCTGAGTATTACGCCACTTCCAATTCTGAAAGCTCCACCAGCAGCTTTCTCTCCTGCCGTGTTGCTTTGTTTTAAGCCACAATTTTACTGTCCATGTCATTTCCATGCATCCAGCTGCCGATTAGTGCCAATTTGGATTCCTTTCTGCCCGTAACTGTACTACAGTGGAGTCGTTTCGTGTCGTTGCACTTGCCTTTCCCCTCACTGTATCTCTCTCATACGTATCAGCCTGAACTGCAGAAACCTTTTCTTGGGCTTTCTGCCGTTCTCTTTTTGATTTCAAATTTGTTTTCTTTAGCTGTGTTCAAATAACCACCTTTATCTGTATCCTCCCACTCTGGTACACTCAGGCCTGCTCAGGGGCCAGCAACATCGCCCACCTGGAGATGGACCTTCAGCGGGAAGGGGACATGTCAGATCACGACGAAGGAGCCCAACTTCAGGAGCTGTCCTTCACCCCTGTCCATGCTCCTATCCTCACCCTGGGGATGAATGTGCCGAGGTGAGCCCCCTCTATTGCCTTTTTTTCAGGCATGGGCAATGATCTGTTATAGAAGGTCAAAGGGTTTTTATTGACACTTCATGAACAAACACAATTAGGTAACAACAAAAAAAAAAAGCCGATTGAAAGTGTCTGAAACCAAAAAATGTCACGTCCTTTTTACAGTCAGTGATTCATGGTGAAGAAAATGAAAAAAAGAAATAGAAAGCAAACTGAATAAGAGATGGCTTTTGACTTATTATGCTGTAATACATCACTTGTACTCCAAGACTAACAAGCCTTCATGAAACATGCTGCACATTATTTCCTTCAACATGTTCATTTGTGGCATCCTTGTTCATGCTCTACCCTTTGCCTCTGAATCCTCTTTGCTCATGTTAAGGTGAGTGACTGTTCTGCTCTCTGAAAACCAAAGCTTTCCCTGATGAAAAGCAGGGAAATACTACTTCATGTATGTTGGCATCAGCTGTGTAATATGAACGGCAATGAACAGGCCAGCTGTTCTTTGTGAAACGGTAAGCACTGGCCAGTATAATGATAGATGCTGATGATGTGTGGCCTTGAAAATCCATCTGATTGATTGACACTTTAGTGTATTCCAGATATATGGAACTAGTATGATTAGGCCACCTGGCTCTCCTACATTAATACATTTGTTTGTTATTTTTCTGAGCTCAGTACAGTTTCTGGTGTGGCTAACCTCTCCAGTTTCAGCGCGGGAGAGTGACACGAGTGTAGCTTGTGTTTGAAAGGAGACATTATTGAATAAAGGAGCCACTTTACACATGCGTTTTATCTGGCCCGGTATCTCTGTGTAAACGCTGGTACAGTCCTTCATTACCACAGAAGTTCACTGTCTTGCCATCTACAGAGGGGTATCGATCGGCTCGCTAATTGGCAGCGTGTGTTCACCGGGCAGTATAGCGGTGTTGTCAGAAAAGCGAGAGAATTCAGCTCAGAGCCAATTTAAAGAAATCGTTTTGTCAGCCTCTACATCTCACTTTGGGTAATGGTCTCTGCATTGTTTGTTTGTCTCAAAATTCATTTTTGAAATCCAGCTGTAAGGAAGAGGTTTTGACTTTGATTTAGTTTGTTACACAATGCAATGCAGTGTGCTCACAGTTTGCACTGCAGCTCATAATAAAGTTTGGAGAGGATTTCTTAATGGCGTTGAGTGTTGAGGACGGACACCGAATGATAAAGCACACCCTGCAAATAATGGGCAGAGTAACTCAAGTCAACTCGACTAAAACAAGGCATCGCATTAGCACAGAGAGTCGGTAAATAAGCGGCTGGCATCGAAACACTTTCGCCAATCCCAGAGTTGGGATCCAGACACGATGCTGTTCAGTTCACTGGGCTGAAACATCTCCGGCTCTTCACTCGGAGCCAAAACATCTTTTTGACTGTGCTCGGTGTGGGATGACCCACTTTGAGAAGAACAATGAAGTCTAAAGACGTTTAATTGAAGTTTGCCGTGCATATCTGATTGAGCCCCCTTTGAAATAGAAATGATGGCTTGAATATTAATCCACTCGGGCTAAATTAAGATCTCACTCTGAAAGCATAAAATTGACACCGCCGCAGAGGAAAACCCAATCCACTGTCTTCTTCACTGTTGTTGCCTTAACTGCTTTAATGGCGGCGTCATTCTTTCACAAATGTGAACGTGGGCTCGACTGGACTGGGGCGGCATTACTTTTACGATGAGCCCAAACGTTATCTTTCATTTTCCTGTGTTTGCACTTGAACCAAACATCTGCGCACTGTGTTTATCATACCCATAGTGTGTGGTGTCAGTGTTGAAAGTATAAGTTATGAATGTTACCGTAGTTGCTGAAGAACAGGTGGCCACTATGATTAGAGATAACTGCCAATTATGTTAGAAAATCCCGTGGGAGCGATTTGGCACCCGTTCCCTCTCCCCTGTAAGTGTTCTGGTGGGGCTGCTGCTTGACGGATATTGCTGACATCGTCATGCTGTCTGATCAATGCTTCACTGCATGTTCGTTAAGTCCAGCCCGGATATTGAAATTCAAGTTCAAGTTATCTCCCAAAAGCTAAACACCTTGAGTCACAATGGAACTGATCCAAGATAACCTGGGTCTGAAATGATAAGACGGCACAGTATTCCGCTCAGCTCCAAAACAAAAATGTCTGCCTCATTTACAACCGCAAATCACCCAAGTGAGGCCGGTGCATCCCGGACTAAACGCATTACCTCCTGCTGCTCGTAAAGCATCGGCAACGGCACTCGCTGAAGTCTTTTCTGCTTGGCGAATGATCGATGTGCTCTCATGACTCTGGAACTGTCCTCTAATTTAACAACTTCTTCCCCAGCTTCTGCTCAGTCAGCTCCAGGAGCTCACTGGCCCACCTCTACTCCGCTGGCTTCCCCGACATTGTGGACTGCGGTGGGCAGGTGGCTGAAGTCCTGGACCCCACGGAGCCCGTGCCCTTTGACCCTCAGCGAGAAGAGGCTGACCCTCTACAAGGCAACCTGCTGGTGTTCCAGTTCCTGGCATTCACCAGGTGAGGCCTGGGTCACATGAGTGTCGATATTGACTGATAGTAGTAGCTCTTGTACTGCACAACGTATACGCCGTTGTCATAGAGATCAGTATAGATCTGTCCCATATGCTCCTTAAATATCAGTGTGAATATATTGATATGATATATCTAAATGTAAGACTACTTGTTGTTGCTGTCATTGATTTGAAAAATGAAAACTAAGCTCTGACTGTACACTGAGCCACTGGTCATTTAACCGTAGACAGGAATAGATATTTGCATCACAACGCCCCGCCTGCCTTGAGATTTTTTTATTTTATTTTTTTATTGAACTGCAGCCAACACTTCAATGCACTTAAACCATGCAGCCATACAGTCCTGCCAGTCCTCCTCTTCACACATGTGAAGCACATACCCATACACAGCTCGCAGACACACGCTCGCAGTCAGAAGAAAAACACATGTCCCATCAGCACTGGCTGAATTGCGCATCTGTCATCGGCCCATCACAAAAGGCCCCGGAGCCCTTGCCGCCTCTGTCAGGGGCTGACAGTGGAGGAGGGGGCTGCTGAAGGACGGGTACAAAACACACCACTCTTTGTGTCCTTCTATCTTGTCATCAGCACCGTCAGCAGTTTGATAAAGCCAACTCACGTCTGCTGTTCATCACCATCGTGCTGCCACGACTTCCTCCTTCCAACCTCAACGCATGACATGTGATGCACAATGTAGTTCTCAATACCATGTGTGAAGAGACAGATCTGCTTTCTTTTCAATTATAATTAATATATACATGTTTGGCTCCTCCTGTGTGCTGATAGATGATGTTGATTGTATGTACATTGCGCCGTGTTTTGAGGCCGCAACTATATTCTCCTTTTAAAGTTTTATTGTTGATGTGTCTTTGAGTCTGACCGACTTCCTGGTTCCACTTACATACTACAGTAGTTGTTTGGGCGCATATCATACACAAAACCGAGGTTGCGTGAGGTGAGTAATGACAAGTTTCCTACCTCCAGCTTCCCCCAGCACAGAATCACTATCCTGTCTATACCTACAGGCTGGCAATTAAATCACTTCCTTTCTGAGGCGAGTTGGAAGGATGTTTGGTAGGAACAACCCAGTTATAATGCAAGATTACAACAGCAAATACTTATAGCCCCTGGGTAAGTTGAAACACAATCATATTATCAGTTGGAAGCAGTGAAACGAAGCAGATATTTTAATATCAGAAAATATGGACTTTTACTGTAATTTGTAATTTGTGGGTTCTGAAGGTATGAGAGCTTATTTGATTATTTTGTGGTTTTCGTGGCAACCTGAAACTACATACCTGAACATACATTGTTAATCTCTGTGGCTACCTGTAGCGTGGGTTGAGGGTTACCTCATAATTGTGACAAACGGATATGGCATGCAGGGATTTAGGCAGTGGCAGCAGTAGCACTTAGGCAATCGGGAGCCTGTGGATACTAGGGAGTGTAATTTCTAGCTCTCAGCCGGGCGCCATAATTATCAATATTGTCTGTTTACAGAATGAATATTAATGCCTGCTCCTCCTTGAACACGGAGCACGGCGGAATCTCGAACAGTGGAGAATCAGAGGAAGCGATTGACTGGGAGGTCACACCCAGTCCTCTTTGAAATCTCCAGCTTTGAAGGCCTATCCGTGTTCGTGGGAGGGGGGGGGGCTCCCAGCACTCCCTGCACTCCCTGCTTGTTTTGAAATTCTCTTTTCCCCCCCTCCTCATCATTGAATACCCGATGACTGATTGCTTATCTGTTCAGCAGACGGAAACAGAAAGAAGCTCATCCTGAAACTCGCTCATTATTTAATATGCTCGGTGCTAAATTGAGTGCTTGCAGGCTCACCGGGACTTTTTGTGGGACATCAGCAGTTTGAAGTGCTGTGCGTGTGTGTGAAATCACACTCGGAGGGTGGTGTTTGTGTGAAAAGGTATACACAACACCAGGAGGTTTGCTTAGTCACAGAGACTTTTTGTTTTCTCCACAGGAGTCCTAGCAAACACACACTGCATGCAATGATTCCCTTTGTGTTAATAGAGTACAACCACTTTCAAACACTTGTGTTTGACACAAACAGACAAGACCTCCTGTCTGATAACTAAGTTTTTATGCTGCCTTGAGTTTTAAGAAGGAGCCAAGTTATCCACTTATAATGAATCAAAGGTGTAGAGCTGAGTTTGTACCTTCTCAATCAGCAGTCCAATTTATAGCCACTTTTAAATCATGATTTACCACATCAAGTTCTAATCCTCATTTTTATTATTGGGTTTTTACTTTTTACTAGCTGTAAAGCTGAATTATTGGCGCTGGTTGGACGTGCACGACATGCCTATTTGATTTTTTTTCTTTCTTGGAATTGTCTCAGGTAAATCATGTGATTTACTCTTCCAGGTTTTTAATGCCATTTTCAACCATTAATTTTCAAATGTGCCTACCACTACTCCCTACATAGATTTTGCAATAAAAATATCACAGTTAGTGTTAAATTGGTCATATTCAGGGTAGTAAATCACTTGAGCATTTATTTACATGCAGCATTGCCATGTTACTTTTAGATATTGCTCGATCATTGCGGGATCATTATTTTCTGAATAATCATCAACCTTTGTCTTCTGCCAGAATACCGACGGCGGGTGTTGGTCCTGATTGGCCTGACAACATCCACTTCACCTTCCAGTTCTATCGCTTCCCACCAGTCACATCGCAGCAGCTTAAACTACTGACCAGTGACAAGGTTCAACAGAAAGCTAGCGTTCCACTTCCCTGTGTCTTGGCCTCCATCAGCAAAGACGGCACTGTCAACTCTGGTAAGGATCCGCCGCTGCAAAAAATAAATAAAAACACTGCTCATTTCTTCACTGAAATGGAGACTCAGGCCTTCAATTGTCCTGTGTGCATCCCCCCGTAGTAAACATTTATAATGAAACTGCCCTGGTGCTGTGGGCCCAACAGCATCTTAAACATATAATATGTCATTGTCTGCCACCTTGTGAAGTAGTGTTGGATCATGGGAGTTGTTTTCTTCACCACCATTGTTGTCATTGCACTCAGCTTCCTCAGGAAGCCGAATTATCCACAGAGGTCTCCTGCTCTCTAAAACAAACTGACACAGTGATTAAAACCGGTATAAACACTGAATAAAGCAGATTCACATTAAAAATGAGTGTTTCTCCTCTCCTATGCGGTTTGGCTGCTAACATTTGCTCAGCTTGTTCCTCTCATAACTTAAGATCCAGATGTCCGATGACTAAAATCCTTCATCCGATTAAAATATAGATGACAGCTTCTAGCAGGCAACCACCACACTGAGGCATGCTCAAAGGGGATACGCTGCCATTACAGGCGACCACATAAAATGGACCATTTTGAAAATAGAAAATTGATGGAAACATTTGGGATAATGTGAGTACACAACTCAACAACATATATACAATAGGTCAAGTAGTTTTTAGACATTTTAATGCGTAAATGTCACAAAGAAAACTTGTGCATCGGACGTTTGTTTTGGCATCGTATGAAACTGCAGGGACTTAAATCTGTCTTGAGTAATCTACCACAGTGAGCAACATGTCAAGTTTGTGATGTTATTAAAAGCATGATAACACGTTTGAGAACGTTAACTGACAGATTTCAAATGTCCACGTTGGAAGGTGTGAAAAGGCCTTCATCTATATAAAACTAGTATTGTATGCTTTGGAAAACCATTGTAAATCCCTGCCGTCAGCATATAAACCGTTTATTTTCCTGCTCTTCATATTAACATTGGACAATCAATGCCAATAAACTGCAAGCTCGTTCCATGATGCTTCATGAGATGTCTGATGCAGAGGCACTTCTCTTTCAATCAGTCGAACAAGCACTGATAGATGTCAAGTCTATTCATGTAGCAACTAATGAAATGGAAGAGATATTACAGCTTTTGACAGAGCGTGATATTGAGCACACAAACAATCCCCCCCTCCCTCATTCCTACGCCTACCCATATTCTCCATTCCCCAGACACACACACTCCAGTCTAACTCAGTCAATACTTCTCTTTTTTGTCTCTGCGTCTCTCAGTCTATGTCATCCAGTGTGCACTTCCACAAATCCCTCTTAAATTCAGACACTTGCTTCTATATATTCTAAAGCTGGGAGCCTCTCCACCTGTTTACTCACGACTGCCACACTACTACAAGCTTCCCTCTCTTATTTGAAGGATTAAGCACTGAAGTTATCATTTAACAGTTTGTTGGTTCACAGCTTCTCTTAGTGATTAACTTGGTTATTGTTTCCTTTGTATAAAAGTCTGACTCCTCTGTCTCATGCTATTTTATTGCTGAACCTTAACAGAAGTTAAACACTGTTGATGTACAAGTAAGAGCTTCCCTCTCTGTAAAGGTGTCATTATAGTATGTCATGAAATTGCAACTCAAAAAGGTTAGTTAAACTGAGTGGATTCAGTGGAGATTTCGCAGTGACATTAAATCCATCCATCCATCCATCGTCTACCGCTTATCCGGGGTCGGGTCGTGGGGGCAGCAGCTCCAGTAAGGAACAACAATCTTCCCTTCTCCGGGCCACATCCTCCAGCTCCGACTGGGGGATCCCGAGGCGTTCCCAGGCCAGTGAGGAGATATAATCTCTCCACCGAGTCCTGGGTCTTCCCCGGGGTCTCCTCCCAGCTGGACGTGCCTGGAACACCTCCCTAGAGAGGCATCCAGATGGCATTCTCATCCTATCTCTAAGGGAGACGCCAGCCGCCCACCTGGAAAACCCATTTTGGCCGCTTGTACCCGCGATCTCGTTCTTCCGGTCATGACTCAACAACCTTCATGACCATCGGTGAGGGTAGGAACGAAGATCGACCGGTAGATCGAGAGATTTACGTCACAACGGTGCGGTAAAGCGACTGCAGTACGCCCCCGCTGCTCCGATTCTCCGGCCAATCTCTCGCTCCATCGTCCCCTCACTCGCGAACAAAACCCCGAGGTACTTGAACTCCTTCACTTGGGGTAAGGGCTCATTAAACATTACCAGACATTAAATCTGCCGATATGAGAGGTTTGTGGACAATTTTGGATTTCTCCCAAAATGTTTTATCAGTTAAATATATCAAATCCCAAACACAGGCTGAAAGGAAAATGAAACCGAAGCTATTGGAGATTCTCTCTATCTGATTTGATTGGAGAGATAATCATTTGGTTTAATGTTATAGATGTTTAAACACAAGTTATGTAACCAGAGTAATAAAAGACAGAGAGGGAGGACCCAAGAGGGAGAAAATGAATGAAAACCAACTTTATTTTGCTTCTTATAGTGCAGTTACTTGTTAAAGCCAAAAAGACAACAGGCGAAACACAGCGCTTGTTTTCACTGTTGTTGAAGACAGGCCGTCTTCATTTAAAGTGAGGCCGTGTAAGTTTTCAAAGAAAAAGAAGTCTTCCTATTGCAAATGGCACTTTAAATTCATAAGCAATAAAATGCAACTTTACTTAGTTCAGTGCACTCATGGGTTTTGTCACTACAGCCATTACACACTGCAAATTGTCAATACTTTTAAGCTCCTTTGTTGCAGACTCTAAGCCTCTCTGTTGCTTTGCTCCGTGTCATTGTGAGACCCTAAAACAGGCCAAATGATATTCTTCTGTAAAATGTTTAGTATTGAGTTGATTGATTTTTTTTTTTTTCAGTGGTTTGTGAGTCTTCTTACCCCGAGGTAGTACTATATGCCTACATGCTTCATTGTTGAGATTAGCTGTTAGTATTCAGTGTGGCCTTGAAAGAAATATAAAGTATGCATGTTTTGTTTGTTTTTTTCCTTTTTAAGTGTTTTCCTCTGTTGTGTCCTCTACTCCCTGTTCAGTCTAGTCTTCATTAAAATGTCAAATCCAATAAGCTTAAACCACAAACTGAAGAATCTTTGACTTTTTATTTGAATGGATGCATGTTTCACCTCAACTGTTCTGACAACCAGCTCAATGGAACCGTTGCATAATATCTGGATATCATCATGTTGGACTGGCTCCGATCACCACAAGTTATTATATACACATATGTTTGCAGTTTTCTTCTAGCCTTAAACTTAAAGGCTTCTGATTGCCTGTTATCTTTTGGGTCCTCTTCCTGGTTAACAAAATACCTAGATCTAAAAACTAATAAAACTAATGACGTTCCCTTCAGCCTCAGCTGTACTTTGTGTTCAGTGCTAATTTGCCAACGTTAGCATGCTGAGATGCTAAATTAAGATGGTGAACATTGTAAACATTGCACCTGCTCAACATCGTGTTAGCATTGTCCCTGTGAGCATGGTAGCTTTGCCAAAAGCTCTTTGTGGAAAGATGGAGGACTCTGTGACACTGCTCCACGGTCACTGTATGTTTTTTTTTTTTCAATTCAATAAAACCAACAGAGCTCTAAATTTATAGTACCTTTGTAAAGAAATGACTATTAAAGTTATAACATAGTGACACATGACTACTACATTTTGCAGATACTGATTAAGGGAGGGAATTGCATTCCCCTTGTCCAATAACATTTTTATAGTCTTTTGTGATCTTTTACTCCCTAATTGGAAAAATGAATGTTAATGTAAAAGATTGAACATTAGCTGCGGTTTAAGTGATCTATAAAGATATGAATGATCCAATCATTTTACAAGATCTATGATCCACCGACTGCTCTCTCGTGTGTGTGTGTGTGTGTGTGTGTGTGTGTGAGAGAGAGCGAGAGACAGAGGTTGAGAGAGAATATGGAATAAGTCTGAGCTTCAAAGCTGCTGCAGTTATTCAGCGTTGTGATTTTGTGTCCTGCTGGGTGGAAGTTACGCAGAAGCCCATTGAATTCCGAACCCTGTTTAGGGCGGTGCGTGGACAACCCTTTCATATCATCTTTTATTCTCCAATTAGGTCTCAGAACATGTCTTTCAATACATCTATCAAGTTAGTTTTACAGCTACACTTGCAGCAAAACAATTCAGTCATTTATCAATGAATCACAATGTGGCTGCAGAAGAAGAATATCCCCGGCAGGAAATCATCTCTCTCAGTGATATATGAAAACTTTATTTGTTGATGCCGTAAATGGGTTGAACATGTGAATTGGCCAACTGCAGCTTATTGGGTTGAAAAAGAATATTACATGCATTTCAAATTTCTATATCTATTCGCAGTCATTGTATGATACGTACGCGGAAGGTAATCAGCTCCTTCACTCCCTAACTCTCTCTTTCCCACTGTGGCACTAAACACCTAAAGTCTGAGAAATGAGTGGAAACAGTTCTGCATCCTGCTGTTTACCTCTTATAAGTTAACTCACACAGCGATTTAAGTGTTCTGTCTCTGCGACTGATTTCGCTAAGGCACTAGGTGTACAATTTTAACAATTATGTGCAAGCAATTACTAAGGTTAAACTGCAGGTAGTAACAATTAAAATAACTCTTTAGAGAGGAAATGAATATGTAATTTTCTCCCTTAGTAATAATTTGCATTTTGAGGCCGTAACGAGAGATCATTTTATTTTAAAAGGCAGCCGTGGGACAAACCCGAAATTCTGAGTAGCCAATGGTAACAGCAGGTCAATATCTAACCTGTGATGTATTTTTAGCAATTATTTTCCAAGGATGTGAATAATCCTGCATATGCCCCAGGGTCCCCCCACACTGCTGCTTTCATTTGCCTCCTAATTAGAACTTTACAGTTGGTTTTGATGCATCTGTTGAGGGGAATTCAGATTGATGCAGTTTTTCGCTTTGTTCCGCAACCTAAGCTCCAGCTGAACAGGCGTTAGCTATAGCTAGCTAGTATTGTATGCACCAAATGTGCGTGTACGTGGTGTTTCAGCCTGGTCTCCTAGAAAGGACGTTTCTATAGAGCCAGGCTGCATTGTCAATCACGTTTCAAAGTCAACATATTTTTCTCTCATATTCCGTTTGTTTTAGACGAATCTAATCGAAGTCCGCGCAGGGAGGAGAACTGAGTTGAAGGTTGAGTCAAACCAACACTGCTCTTTCACCCAGGAGACCAGTGCTCATGGCCCATGTGAAACCAAAAGTCTATGTTGACTTATTTCTATTTGTATCCGTTACTTAAATATTGTACCAAGCGTTATTAGGCCAAGGGTTATGTTGGGAACGTCATTTTGTAGGAGACAGTGTTTCTGTGTTGGGTTTGTGTGATAGTTCAGTGCAAAACTTTCCCTTTCTTAGCTCTGTACCTTTTTTAATATGGATTCTTAAAGCCTCGGGATAAGCATACATTTTCCTCTAAAATTCAAGCAAATGTATTTATTCAAGTACAACCCCTCATCAGTTTGCACCGCCTTTACATGCAATAGCAGTTCCTCTAAGATTCACTTTGTGTTCAGTCTGAACACAACAACTATTGGGACGACTTTTACCTTTTTTCTTTTTCTTTTTTTTATATATGGAGTGAATTGACCTTTGCAAACTCCCAGCATGCTGTAGCTCCACTCAACTATAACACTAGTAAAAATAATAATAAATTGTATTTATAAAGCGCCTTTCAAAACTAAAAGCAATCTCAAGGTGCTACTTGTGTGGGCCTTGTGTTTCCCCGCTGTGCAGTTCAGTGTCCCAAGAAGAATTCAAGAATGGAGAAACTTTAGAAGTGTATCCCTGTTATGTTTATGTCGCCAATGTACAGGAGGTGGTAATGGACCAATATGTACTGCAATGTGCCTACAAAGGCAGGGATGAGTTGTCCGCTGGACATAAAATAATATTTTCGCCACTACAGAAATATTGTAAATAACATGACCTCAGTAAATCCAACAGTTAACAGTTATTTGTGCGATCCTCCCTTAGATGCATGTGCAATTGACCAATCATAGTTTAGCAACTGTAATTTTACAGGGTTCTTGTTTTACGAAACGTTTAGTTTAGTTAAGTTGTCATTCCAGTGACTGTCGTTGCCAGCTACTATCACTAGTCCATTGCTCTTTGCTAATAACAAGACACATGTGATCCACAGTTTGAGTCACACATTTCCATCAAAACTCCATTAAACATTTATGGATTTGTACAAATGGTTTTGTCTCAGAAAATACATCTTCCAAATGAAACAACCATCCAAATGTGTGGGCAGCTTGCTTTAGGTAATACAAAATGTACTCATCTAAAAATATTGCGGATTATTACTTTTTAATGATCCTGTAAAAAAAGCCATGACTAATTTCAAAATAAATCTCAAAGTGCCTCATATCCCTGATACTGCAGTGTGAATCCTTAAATCGGCAACATTTGCTTTCTATTTTTAAACCGAAAGATTTATGGGTAAATGTAGTAAATGTAGCCTTAGTCTAGCGTGATGCTCTGGTTTGCATCAGTCTCTACAGCTTGTGGAAAACTCTGTGCATCCTCGCTGTCTTCTGCCTGCAGCCTTCACGGCGTCGTTGAGAGTTGTTGATCCCCGGCAGGATTTTCAGCACGCCTGGCCTGCTGCGTACACACCAGACATGCCATCCAGGTTTGGGGGGGGGGGGGGGGTGTCTGTTGGGTGCCCGCTCCTCGTCTGCAGACCTAGCTGCACACACGCACACAACCCTCATCAACCCTTGGGCAATGTCTGTCAGCTCTTCCCCGCTTGTGAGCACAAACACACATGGCACATTCTCTCTCTCCCGCTCTCCCTCTGTGCTTTCATCGCCACCCGTCCACTGCACACAAGCCCAGAGCATGCTGGGAGAATTAATGGTCCAAGTGGAGAGAGTTGGCGGTTGGGGAGAAGGGTAGGTGAAGGAGTTGCTGTAGGTTAGGTTTAGAGGAGTTCTTAAGCAGCACAGAACTATCAAGACTACTTTGTATTGTTGTGCTTCTTTATCTTTTTCTCTTGAATGCTGTCAAATAAGTTGGTAAAAAATCTTCTATCACTGTTGTCTACTTTAGATAAAATGGAGGTTCCCCTCGTCAGTGTGTTTTTGTTCCTTTTTCATTTCAGATATCTGATCAGAACAAGCATTCCAGCGTGGGTAGATTTTACACAGCAGTCTGTGAAACCTACTTCAACTCGCTTTGATGAGCTGCAACCCACCCAGACGATTTTTGTTTTGCTTTTCCCTGCAGAGTTTTAGTGTCTCATGATGGTCTAAGTTCAGTTTCAGAGCCTGAAAACTGAATGTCACTACAGTAGCCTATAGGACCTAGGGCCTGGGTGGTATGGAAACAATCAAATATCACAATATATTTGACCAAATCCTGATATATCGCAATAATATTCATAATGCAACGATGTTGAAGGGTTGACCATTGGTGCTATCACTAAATATTTACACAATTATATTTTTGATAAATAAGCAGCAGTAATGTGGATATAATGACTAAGTGGGTAACGGCAAATAATAAAAAAGTCTACGTTTGGGAAAATACCACATTTAATGTAATGCATTCTTTAAAACCAGGAAAAGACAGCAATTGTTATATTACCATATTACCATAGAGACAATATCTAGTCCAACACAATATCTATAAAATATCGATATATTGCCCAGTCTTAATATGATGTGACAAATGAAACTAAAATTAGGTTTTGAGCATGTACATCACCTGTATTACTATATGTAACTAAATCATTTAAGACTCTTACAAGCTTTGCAGAGCTTTCATCTCACAGGAGCAGTAATTACCTGTCTGTGAACACTAGACCAAAACCAATCTCACACACACACACACACACACACACTCTCACAGGTGATACAAGTTCTACACTAGTAAGCGACCTCTGAGCTTTGGTTATTTTCTAACATAAGATAAAGTTAAATTCACTATATGGGAATTCCTTAAATTGCTCAGATTTTTGTGAGGCAAAGTATGTGTGTGTGTGTGTGTGTGTGTGTGTGTGTGTGTGTGTGTGTGTGTGTGTGTGTGTGTGTGTGTGTGTTTGAGAAAATAAAAGTTTCTTCTCCGTTCATGTGTGAACAGAGTTAGAGGGGCTCGCTGGTCTCTTTAACACAGCAGAGCTGTCACCAAAGGTCCTCATTACTCCACTTCTCTGCAGCCAGCTGCTTCTCCGCACGTTCAACTTATGGGAATAAAGACAGCGGGGGGCTTTGATATGGAGTTGGAGGGATGCTGTGGGGGAGAATTGGAGTTGGCACACAGACCCACACTCACATCCTTTAATACACACGCGCGGGAACATTACCACGCCGCTGCAGGTTGGGTTTGGGCCGCAGCTGACTGATTGTACCCACTCACCAGCTGAGTTGGATCACTGATGGGGTCAGTTTCATTTGAACCGCTCGGAGTTAGAGGATGAGTCAGATGCATCACAGAGCCTTCATCAGAGAATCACAGGGCGCTCGTTTTACATTCCCAAATTCAGTCTGGGCTTTTACTCTGATCGGATTTAATCAAAATGTCGAGTGTGTGTGTGTGTGTGTGTGTCCCTGTGACCTTGCGGGAGTGGACAAAATAGCAAATGTCTAACGATATAGAAAAACGAAATATACTTAGAGATTCAGAACCTTTTTATTGTCCCCAGAGCAGCTTCAGCCCTCAAACTGTGTCTGTAGCAAAATCCCTTTTCTTCTGAGCAATGAAGAGGAGAATGCACTTCTCTTAAGGGTCCATTGTGGATGTGCTGATTAAAGTCATGACTTTATCTGTTCATAAAATCACTCTTGAGGTTTTCTGGCAGTGTTAGGCACCATTATCATCTTGAATTATGGGAACCCTAGGGTGCTTCTGATTTTGTGAAATGGCCTCATACTCCCTGGTTATTGTACTCCCATGCAGCGCAATCATCAGACCCAATGACTTCCAGTAGATATCTCCCGCGTCCGTTCAGATCCGTCCACAAGGTTGACAGCTGGTTATTATGGCGCTTCCTCCAAATTTAAAGCCATGTGGGTGGAAACAAAAGGCAAAAATGAATGATCAGATAGGTAATTATTTTCTCTAGGTTGTATATATTTATGTGTTCAGTTCTCAATTCATCTTCTGATTGTTGTCTCCATTAATCCTTTGGTCTGTGCAATTTCAGTAAAGTGAAAAAAGGAACGTAACAATTTTCTTGAGCCAGATTGGAATGTCTTGTTTTGCTCGACTAACACTCCAAGACTTTAATATTATACATTTGAACTTTTTTTTTTAAATAAATAGTTTTTTTCCTGTTTATCCATCTGTCTCGCTGACGTCATTTTCAGTTGACAAAGAAGCTGATGTTGCTAGCTTCTTTTATTTATTATTGTATGACAATAGAAGAAATATGCCAATGTAAAAATACTGCATCTATTTTTCTGTCTCTATTGTTAGTGGATGCAGCTACGTAGGAAGACGATGTCCTCATTCTTAATCCCGCCTACAAAGCTCTGAGTAGTTGATTGTTTCTCCAGCTCGAGAAAACAGCCTTCAACTTCCACATATTTTAATCACATCGTCTTCATTTTTGAACAGCGTATGTGTTCTTCCCTCCCTGCTGAAGTCTACTCTCTCCTTGTCCAGGCTGCCCGGGCCTGCAGGTGCAGTTCAGAGTAGATGAGGGTTTCTTGAGGCCAGGAGAGAAGCGCTGGTTCCTGCGCTACCTGGCCCTCCACACCCTGCACATCGACATCTGGGACAGCGACTCATTGCTGCTCATAGGTTCGACTGCCATCGAACTCGAGGTAAAAGACTGAGGTCGACTTATGAAAGTGGATCATTTGTGTTCATTTGTTGTAGCATTACTCGCACACTCTGTTGACGTGTTGTTCATCACAAGAACTTCCAGGAGTTTAGCATCTAAAAAAAGAAGAGGAAAAACACATTTTGTTTACACGTTGCATTGTCAACTCGTGACACACCTTCATCGTAACGCACAGCATCTATCATGGATTCATGCAGCGTTTGCAGATTGTTTTAACACATTTAATAGAGTGAACCAGGAGCAGCAGAGAAAAACAGATGCGACTAATAATAGAATGTCAAATACAAAAAAGTTTCACTATACTGTATACTACCTAGGTAGTACAACACTGACACTTCATTAAAGTAATAATGTTTTTACTGTATGTGTACTGGGACCAGAACAAATACAAACAATGGTGTATTGTTAAAAATGCAAATGTTGTGGCGGTTCAATAACCTCAGTACTGTTTAGAGTTGCTCCCTGTGTACTCTGTGTTGAAGGAAGTTCCCCTCCTACTGTGTTTGAACCTCTAAAGATAATAGGAATCGCACATAAAGTGGCTTTTTAATTTTGGTCTTTTCAACGCTGCTTTTTATTGATTGGACAGAAACTCTCTTGCCAACCTTGAAGTGAAATTGATTTGTTTTGCAACTTTGTGAAGTTTGTAAAGCATTTAATGAGGAAAAAAAAAAAAGGGATTTTACAACTGGACGTTATTCACTTAGCGATAGCTCAAACCTGCCCTTGTGTAAACATGCTTTCATTTCCTTGCTTGGCTGTCTTCATTTAATCATTTCCTACAATGTCTTCATCAGCACATTTCTGTTTAATGCATGTTTAATACTTTCTCCTTTCTTTTTTCTCACCCTATTTCGCAGTACATGTTGCGTCAGGGTAAAGCGGCAGTGCAGGCCCTGCACGAGGTGGAGGTGCTGACCACGGATTACGTGGGAGAGGACACCCTGTTGATGAGTGCAGATCTGGGCAGACAGTCATCCCTCAGTCCCATGATGGTCCACACCATCATCAGGGGCCGGCTGCACATACGCACAGGCAACATAGGCAAGTACTGCAAGACTCTGTATGACCCTGAATTGTTGAACTCCTGCTTTGCCAAATACTGAAATGCCCATGGCTAACATCGACTTAGAATATCATCAGATGGTCAGACCAACCAAACGACTTCCTCAGGTGTGACAAAATGATCTCATCTTAAGCTCCACTCAAGTATGAAATATACGTTCCTGTTGATCTCAAGGCCAAGAATAAAGCTCCATGCTCAATGGAAGGCTCTTCTTCTTCTATGATCTGTATTCACTGATTGTGCTGATTTTACAAGTAATGAATGTTAATAGATCTAAGCCAGAGCCTTTTGATATTGTGTACCTAGATACATTACTAGTGACTGATGAGTTAGCATAAAATGCTGTATGGTTTAATGCACATGCGTGGAGTATTGAAAGTATTTGGTAAGATTTCATCTGACCAGTGAGATAGCTGTCTGGCTGAATCGCATACAAACATATTATACAGCCCGGATGTATACTACTGTACACTGTACAAGAATTTCTTTTGTGAGCCTCCTGCACATACTCAACTGTCCTACAATGCGTGGGTGCTTTGAGACCGGCCGTCAGGCTAGTGAGATTTTGAGCCAGGCTAAAAAGTGTTAATATGTTGCAAATTTAAAGAAAGTTACTATTTAAATTCCCAATATGTCGTCAGTTTATCCAAAAAGCCATTTGTTTGGAAATGTGCTGCAAAGTTTTCGGAGATGTAACGAGCAGCTGACGGGGGGGGGGGGAGACCAGCCGTCAGTCATGTGATGCGGTCACTGTCTAGCTTGAGCATACTTCACTGAGTGAAGTAAGTCTGCTGGTAATCCTACTTAATAGTTAGTTCAGTCGGCATTATGCAGTTCTTACTGATTGAGTATGTAGTATGCCATTTCCAACACAGCATAAATCTAGTACTGCTCCCATGGGGACACAAAAGAGGGCTGAGCGCTGTTGCGAATAGCTTGTTATTTTCATTCCCAAAAACATGAAGGTAAATGTAAGGAAAGGCAGGAAATTGTATTTATTCTTGCTTTCATAAGAAAATCAAGTATTAATATCACCCAAATCCACTTCTAAGTCTGAAATATGTATTTTATATTCAGGTCATTTTCCATTTGGAGCCTCGGATTATGAAGTAATGTTGTCTGTTTACTTTATTGATGTGTAGAGTTGGGAAATGACAATGAATCCCCAGGGCTGCTGCTGCTGCTGCTCCTGTCGGAAGTTCCCATTTTCCGGAGGTGTGTGCAGACTTGCAAAGCAAACACTGTTCAAAATAAGGAAATATCTTGATGTGATAGCTCCACTCCATCGAGCAACTGAGCACCTTTCCTCTTTCCCTCACGCTCATCCAATTCGGGCTTGGCTTACCCCCCGCGGTGCGATGGCATCTGACGATGGCTTCCTCGCCATTAATCAACTGTTGAAACGATACTCCCTCTCATAAACAATTCATCATTCTCTGGGCCTCAGAAAGTCTGCAGAGTGCCATTGTTGGGGATAAATATTCCAGCACTTATCACTCAAAGCAGGTTGAGATCACTGCTGGGTTATTGGGTGTGCTGGGGATGGATGGGGGAGGGTTGTGTCTGGCATGTAAATTCCAATCAAGGCTCAGATATCCATCAGGCGCCCTGGACGACAGTCAGAATCAATTTGGGGAGGGAGGACTCGCGAGCGCTTTTATTTGTTTCTGCTTCCATCTGCCGCTGCCTTCTCACACTCCTCTCTTTGCTCTTTATCACTGTCTTCCTGTTTTCTCCTCTTCATCTAATTACTCTCTCTTCCCCTTCTCTCTCATCCACCTTCTATGTGGCTGTTTTGTTTTCTTCTCTCACCCCTCCCTCTGTCGTTCTCTGTCTCCCCCTGCGCCTGTCATCGATTTTTAATAAATAAGCACTCTTATTCACTGGGTGGTAAAGGAAGTGAAGCTCAGTCATTACTGCTCAATCTGAAACATTTTGAAGTTACTCACAATACAGGCAGATGGATTTGCTTTACGAAGACTTTGACGGAGATTTGATAGGAAGGACACACACACACACACACACACACACACACACACACACACACATGTGCATATAAAATCACTCGCTCATGTCAGGAAGACATGCACCCATGCATACACGGAGACATATAGACAGACAGGTGTAGCAGAGCGTGGACAGGTTGTGTGATGAGGCAAGGTGGCAGAAATGAGAGGCGGACAGGTAGAGTATATCACTGACATCATGTGAGAACCCTGTAACTCCCATTTTTTCAAGTTCATGGCTTCTCTATGGATTGCAGACCCCTAAATACTTCCTCTACTCGGATGGACTCAAGAAACTCACCCTGGCCCAGCTGAATGGCAGGTTATATGTCTGTGTTGACAGCGTGCAGACGCAGCTCGAGAGCTGAAGGAAGGCTGCTTATTAGTGAATCGCAGGACATAATCCCTCCCCATCCTGATAACCTTTTAATTTGAAACGATTGCAGTGACAGTACCTGAATAACACTCAGAATGGAAGTGATTGAACTTGATTAGGAAATGACGACAGTATTTCTGTTTAGAGTCCGAGCGGCAGAGCGGTGAGTATAGCATGTAATCTATAATCCCTCGATGCCATTATGAATCATAAGCAATGCAGTCCTGCAGTGTTTCAGTCATGCATGTTATTAATCATGTCTGTACTTTGCCCCGTTGGGGATTCATCAGAATTAGGCTTCATCGGGAAAAAGTGAGTGGCAGAGTGTCCTTTCCAAATGAAAAAGAGTGAAACACCAAATGATATCCTTTTTAATCATCACAAGGTGGGATTGACAAGTAATTAATTAAATGGTAATGATATACGCTGTCAGACCTATTCAATCTTTCTGTAGAGCAGCTTTTTATTAATAACGTTGTAAAGGACTAAAAAGCGGCTTAATCAGAATAATGGAGAGTTGTGAAATCGTGGCACGAACACGGGGGAGTTTTGCTCTTGCTGGTGGTGTGAGGAAAACCGCACTCGCACACAGAGAGCTGAAGGAGCAGACGAGGAGTGTACAAACCGTGACGACCGCCTGCTCGTCCCATGAAACTGATCGCCTGGTGAATCCAGAGGAAAGCTGCAATGCTTTATCGATTTCATCTGCTAAATCCACAGGAACTCTGCGTGGAAAGAATGAACATAGAGCCATGGGGAAAAGATAGACTAGAGAGAGATCTTTAACCTTAACACACTGGTGCTAATATTATGTAGCACCTGTCGACATTATTACTCGGGCCGAAGTCTGCAAAGTGAAAGCCGAATCATCGTCATGTGTGAGCGACTTTGTCTCAAAGACGGTAAATGAAAGAAATACATTGAATAATCTTTGTAATCCATAATGTCATTTTGATGTAAAGCCCAGAGCTCTTCCACAGACAGAAACTGTGGATTAATTGATGGCCTGTTGTTTTTTATATTATCTTTGGCAAACACAAAGGCAAGCAAACACAACATAGATGGCAGATGGATAGAAAGCAAAGGATGAGTGAAATAAAAGTGCAAAGACTGAAAGATTATAGGAAAGACGAAGACAGTAAAAGCAATGTGGCCGTCATTGTTTGATGTGGTGTGATTGCCTATAAAGTTTATGTAAAGATGCAAGTAAACACGTACAAATGTATGTGCTCTGGATAGCGCAAATTGAGGCAAAGGAAAGTTGAAAACATTGGGATAATCCATGAGCTTTACTTTAACCGCTCCCTCGGGACACTGTCAGCTTCTCACACGGGATATCTTGTAATGAAATGCTCCCAAAGGGAACAAGTCGTAAACAAACATTGTTGTACAATCAACATAGGCTACAAAGAAATGTATCCGTTTATATGTGACACAGATTCGTAAATTGATTAAATATTAAAGCTGCATTAATAGCATTATCGCACAAAATGGCTGCCCATTCACACATCCAGCATTAACATTACCAGAACAATGTTTCTGCCCACCGTCCTCTTTTGCTCACCAAATATCTGACTCCTTAGATGCTAGATGCTTCATTATGCCCACCAGCTAGTCACTATTTATTTCTGTCTTCTATTTGGTGCAGGGCGGGTAGCGTGCAGATGGGTTATCAGACTTTTGTCACAGAAAGAAAGCTTCCTGTTCTGACTGGAAACAAGGTTCTTAAGAGCGGAGGTTGTGGGACGATGTATTTCTGAGCTGAGGGGGAACTGCAAAGTTGGGCGATAGTTCTCTGTAGGCTCATCATTTTGAGCGACGCCTTTTATTTGATCCATTGTTATAAAGATTATTGATTAGGGCAGCTTTATTGCAACACATTGGTGCTTCTTTTGGCTGATGAGAACTTTAAATCACATACATTTGCATGACTGGATCCAAATGAGTTTGGCTGACTACAGCTACAAAGAATGTTTATAACAGCTTTTGATGATCTTACTCTATCTTACACACATGTTGTTTGAGTTTAGCTTCATGAAAAGGTCATATTAGCTACACTGCCAAAACAAAAGTGCGCTTTCAATGTCAAATATGGGATACGGTTGGTAATATTTGACAACAGTTTAAAGGCCCACGTGTGATATGAAATCGTTTTGCTGACTGAGCTGTGTCTATATCATTTCTCTCTAACTTTCACTGTCTCCTCACACACACACACACACACACACACACACACACACACACACACAAACAGAAGCATGTATCTGCTTCTGCACAGAGAAGACAGATTAGAACCTTCTCCAGACCTCACAGTGCTCCTCATCTGCGGCGGCCTGATAAGCAGTGGCGAGGCTGACTGTTGCAGCAGGAGAGAGTCCAGAGAATCCTGCCTGAAGCTGCCAGCAGTGGGACAAATTTACTAGGTAGCTAGGTGGCTTCCCTGAGGGCTGCACATACAGTATGTTTCACTCATTAAAAGCCGTCGCTGTTGGCGCATTAAGGCACAACTTTATCAACCTGGCTTTTAGCCCTGGGGTGAGAAGGGAATCTGCTTATTCTGAGGTCAGTGGCCTGGAACGGGGAAGCAGAATAAATCGAATATTGCAGACTGCTTTGAAACCCCCTTGGTGCTTGCTCCTATTTGTTCTGAGGGCCGGTAAATCAGTGGTTTGTTGTGGCCTTAACCTCAAGAACTGCCAGCGGAGCAAAGAGGGCGGGCAGGTGGGGTACTGCCGAGCGGGGTTATTGTCATGCAACAGAGAGGTAGTCGATAAATTTGATAGAGTTCAGCCCTCTGGCACTTTGTTCACAATTACTCTCCTGCACACAGACAACAAAGCTGTGCTCGGCTCTTTTCTCTCTCTTTATCTCGATCTCTCTCTCTCCGCGCGAGCGCTCTCGCTCTCCTCTCGCTCTCTCTCTCTCTCCTCTTTCTCTTTCTCTTTCTCTCTCTCTCTCTTTCTTTCTCTCTTTCTCTTTCTCTTTCTCTCTCTCTCTCTCTCTCTCTCTCTTTATTTCTCTCTTTCTCTTTATTTCTCTCTTTCTCTTTCTCTCTCTCTCTCTCTCTCTCTCTCTCTCTCTCTCTCTCTCTCTCTCTCTCTCTCTCTCTCTCTCTCTCTCTGGACCAGGAGTATTAGCTTCAATTAGGGTGATGAGGATCATCAGCTCTGTTTTAACAATCTGCCAGTGTGATTCAGCAGTTAGGGACGGATAATGTGACCGAGAGCAAGACGTCCACGTCAACCTGGATTAGCGCTGAAGCAGGTTTTATCTGATGAGCCTAACGATGGCTGTAGTGATAGCCGGTTAATTAAAATGATTGACTGATTAAATCACAGGGTCAGAATTGGGTTTCATCATCAGGCCATTTGTTTTATTGTGGGATAGTCGCACAGGGCCTTCGTCTTATCGCATCCTTGCGGGTTCATGGTAGGATTTTATCCATCATCATAGCACTTCTCGAAACAAAAGAAAGCATGCTAAAAGGGCTCATAATGAGGCGTAGGGCATTAGATCTCTACGGCTTTGTTATTGATCGGAGATGTTTATGCGACAGCAGAAGTAATGTCTTCACAGTTATATTCGGGATATTTGGGAATACATCTCAAACAAATACATTCGGCGGAGTCGTGTGACCAGGGAAAAGGGTGATGGATGATGAGGGGTATGCATCGGGACGGCAGACACCTCGCCCATTAATCTGCAGGACTGCGCTGTCTCTGTCTGTATGCATGGCAACAGCAGCTCCTCATTACTCATTTAGCTGCCGCCCATTATCAGTTTGTTGATGAAGGAGTTTGCCTCTAAAAGATTTGGAGGGTACTTTTGGCTCCTCTACTGAAACTCCTACAGGCTCACTGAGGTGTGAGATCTGGGCGGTGAAGCCACTCAATTGCCGCACTCACCATATTTCATATGAAAGCATCTGGGATGAGGCTTCTCTCAGAAAATGCTTAAACTTCTTACACCCCAATTAAGCACCTCAGTCGGGGTATGTTGTGATGTTCCAAAGCCTCGAAGCTAATAGGAGTAATGGGAGCATTGTGTCAAAGTGCAACTGTGATTCAAAGGGCTGCAAACGTTTTAACAGTCAACCGTTGTAAATCGTATTTAACGGATTCCAAGTGTTGGCCTCAGTGTACCTGTAAAGTGCACAGAATAAGTCTCTTGACCTGTGGTATTTGAAAACGCTCTTGTGAAGATGATGCTGGCTGGTGATGTGGTTGTGACTCTTGTGAGCCATTATCTGTCACACTTCCATTACCGGGCCTTTTTGTGCATAAAACATAAGCGAGCCTATTGTACTGTTGGGGCTCTGTACCGCATTAATTATTGCTCGAAGAAACCTAATAGCGACCATCATTTACTGTCTTTGTACAAGCGCACCTTGGAGTGCTTACTTAGCCACTGGACTTTTAATAAGAGGGGAGGAGGTGATGATTTTGCCATTTAGGAGCAAAACAGGGAGACGCATGAGGTTTAAAGCCGGAAGTAGTCGGGTTGTCAAGAAGCCGGTTTAACCCCAAACTGTCAGATTTGGCCATTCCAACAATTTCAAAATAAGGTTTCTGTAAGGACATGACATTAATCAAAGATCACATTATTATTTAAAAGAAAGATGAGTAATGATGTGGTCAGCCCGCACCTCCAGAAACATTGACAGCTGGTTGCAGGATCTAACATCTTTATGTTGAATTGACGTACTGCATCTCTGACACACAGCACTCAGCCAAAAACAGACGGGGGCCAACACTCACCATCAATCAGCATGATACGCTTTCGGTGTCCAGACCTCTCTGGCATTTTGGGGCCACTAATTAATGGCTGTAGGCTCGTCTTCATGTATTGATCCTGCCTCGAGTGTTCTAAGCCAGGGTTTAACCTGGACTCTCTTCACTTTGGCTCTGTCCACAATGAAAATGTATTGTTTCACATGTGACTTCAAAGAGAACTTTGGCCCGAAAACTGATATTTATTTATTTTTTTGGCAAACTGGCCACATCTTGCTTCAGATCTCGGTTTGGCTCGTTACTTCAAGAAGTGGCAAACTCCCGAGTCTAAAGTGTTACAGAGATAACTTTGCTTCTATCAGTTATTACCCTGATAGTGTTTGTGTATCAGTAAAACCTCAGGCATAACGTGAGATCAAACAAGAATCAAGGCTCTTATTGTCATATATATTCCTCTCTGAAGCCTCTGTAGGGGAGCTCACTGCTTTAGTTGTTTTGCTCATTAGCAACCACTGTTATTCATCCGTTTGAAGCTTGAGTTACTGTCAGGTGAGGTGCCTGTAGAAGTTCTTCTTTGGGTTAAAGAAATGGACGAGCAGTGTCATCAAACCAAAGCCCCTAAAATGACGCCCGCAGGTTCAGAGTCTCCACACCAGCAGTTTCAGGCCAACCTGCCTCACTCATCAACGAGAAAAGTAAAAGCTGGAGCATTTTAGACCTGACAGTGCTGGACATGTCATCCTATGTCCTCTGGACTGTCCTCCAAGATAAGATCTCCCCTGCCCAAAACAAAAAAATGCAAGTAGGTTAGATGCAGAGAACAAAAGAAAGCGATATAAAAGAGCAACACAGGTTGAGCACGTTTTTTTTTTGGTGCTAAATATTTGAAATCTAAATTCGGCTGCTATCGAAATAATTTCCAAATATGTTGTTAGCACAATAGTTAGCTTCAGTCAAGTGTTCTGCACAGGACTTATTTTGTCCAAAACACTCAGGCCTGCTTGTCTGATCATTTGACAAAACTTTATTTTACTCTTGGTAATTGGACATTTAGTTAATTTTTAGTAACTTTAAAAACTTTAAGTACTCTTTAAGTAGTTATCATCCACTGTGAACTAGTGTGATACAATAAGTATTTTTGTTTAGTCTAACAGGTGAAGTGTAAACCTGCAAAAACATACACACCAAACGGCAGCTATAAAACAATTAAATAAAGATCATTGCCAGCAGGTGGCGCACGTGTTAACTCGCAGCAGCTATTTCTCCTCTGCCTGTTTGTGGCGCTGGTCAGCACGTGTACAGCTGGTCTGATAATGAGAGTAAAGTATCTGCAGCCTGTTGGAAGTAAATGAGATGGAGTTTGAGTTGATGAGTGACTTAAAAAGCAAGTTATATGAGATGCTTTACATGTAGATATAATATGTCCAATTAAAAACTGTACTTCTCTTCCACAGGGTGTCCGGTAGATACTAGCAGGAGGCGGACCGCCGACGTGACGCCGTCTCATATTCACATCATCACGCCTCGCGAAGTCAACGGCGGCTTCAGAGGAGGAAGCCTGTCCTCCAGAAACATCCTCCAACTCAATGGCAAGCTCTTTAATCCACAGCCCACTGAATCTTGTCAGTGTTAATGTACCAACCCATTAATTAGCTTCACTTTCACTAACTGCGCTGTCCACGTTTTTTCTCCACTTAGTGTATGTCTAAACACGTGTGTTTTCTACGCCACAGAGCAATTAGTGCCTTTCATTTGGGCGGTGACCATGCTGCTGCTTTTATCAACTCTACCAGATCCATTTCACATTCTGTCTCTTGGCTGCACCACTGAACCACTCAATTTTCAGCCTAATTGAGCTTGCAGAAGCATCTCTAGTGGATAGCCACAGTCCTGTTTGTATTGTGCATGTGTGTGTGCAGAGGAACACACACACACTGAGGGAAACTAATTTTTTCCTCAATTAGACAAGCTGTCGCTAGTCAACTAGTGTGTATTCCTAGATTTCCCCTTAAAATGTGCACTGTGACTCAAACACACACTTGCAGTAAGACGCATCAGTAAGAGTTGAAACAATTAGATGTAGTTGCTTCTAATGATATGAATCCTGCCTGAACTAGTCTTACATCACACCCTGAGGCGAACAGACCTTACAAATGCTGTGTATTGTATTACATTTCACATATATTTGCTCTTAGCACACTACATACTGATCGTAAATATGCACATGGAAACACGAACAAACAAACACTTACTGTAAAAATAAATGCATGCTCACTCCAAATATATTCCTCAAACTGTTGCAATCATTTATTCCCAGCTCTTGTCTTACTGTGCAAACACGATCTGTTCACGGTTTGCTTTGTTTCTTACCTATCTCCCTCCTCCTCTGCCTCCCCACCACCACCAATACCACCACCACCACCAGCTCTCCACTGCTCTTCTCTCTCTTACACACTGAACTCTCTCCTCTCTCTACTACACCTCCCCGTGGCACTTAAAAATACAATGCTCTTAATTGCTTTCACTGGAGTCCAGTTGCAACAGTTAGGCACTGTGTGTGTGTGTGTGTGTGTGTGTGTGTGTGTGCGTGTGTGCGTGCGTGCGTGCGTGCGTGTTCAGTCACACTCCTGTCCCTCCCTGTGTCTCTGAAGGAAGCAGACACTATCTGGTTAGGTGACTGACAGTCGACCCAAAGCCTCTCCGATAAGGAAAAATGTCCGGGGATAAAGAGTGGGAGAGGATCACAGAAAGGGAAATATACCTGAATGTATGTAAAAGCAAAAAAAAAATGACCAAGATCTTTTTTTTTTTTTTATACATCAGCGATGGCATCTTCCTCCCATATATATCTGATGTGTGTTTCTTGTTTAATCACAGTATGACAAGATACAGGGCTGTTTGCTGATTGGTTGGTTTAAAGTCTAGTTACATGGCATTGATTGTTTTGGGGTTTATCAGTTCATTATGCTGGCAGAGAGCTCATTTCACTGCAGCTAAAGAAAACTCATGCAAATTGATGAATCACAAGCAAATGAAGAAAACACCTTCACCACTGTGACCAAACATACATCTGCAGAATTTCAAGAAACATAATTAAATGCACTGCAAACACAAATAGAGAACCTTTGCAAGTAGCACAGAACAAAGGAGAACTGGGTTACAACACAAAGTCCGTTTCAAGGGGACACAAAACTGATAAAAGGTAAAAGGCTAATGTTTGGTGTACAGCAAATATATCCAGTAATACTGGCATCACATTATCACCTGTTGTTACCTCCTGGGCATGTTTATCAGTTTGTGTGGGATCTGTTTTCTAATTTGCTTGTGTTTTGTGTATTTGCAACATTTTGTCCCCCAAAATGTGATGCAGTGAATTGAGCTCTCTCGGCCAATGAAAGTTGTTGAAGAGATATGAGTGAGGCTGAGAAAGTTAACTTGTTGTAATAAGTCACCCGGGTCACTGTGCAAACAATGTTTTTCGAGTCTTTACTTTGAGGAATTTACCTGTTTTCTTGTTGTTAAAGTTAAAGTTCCTTTAATGTTTAATGAGTAACATCCGATATCAGCATTTGGTACTTGACAGTTTTCAATACAGACACATTTCAGTCAGTTTATCTTCCTACATGCTGCAAAGCATACTCTGCCACCTGGCCACAAATAAATCTGTTTTTAGATAATAAAAAGATGGGCCTCTGAGTTTCAAGTTTGTAAATGTCAGTGCAGGATTAAGCAAATTCTCTTGGCAAAGCCTTTAAAGTACATTTGAAATTTACATGATCCAATTCAAATGAGGATGGATTATTTGGTGACTAGTACTGTAGATGAATCAGGAATTTTAATTTGATATTTTGGTGTTAGCCAAGTAGACAGCCATGGAGGTGAAAGATAATTTGGGAGGAGAGAGGCAGTCTGTCTACCCAGCAGTAGTAGCAGTAGGGCTTTGGCCCAGTTGTAGTGGTGCCAGTTGTTTGACTGGACTATTGTCTGTATACAAGCTGTTGTTCCTTGTGCTCCAACAATACTTTAATCTGTCAGCGCCTCTCTCCCTTGGACATTTGGAGGGGTTTTTTAGAACATATGGTCAAAATGGCAAAGAGATTAGATTCCATTCTTTTCAGTAAATATATTCATGGTTGCGGCCTGTTTCTCCTTCACAGCGAGGAACGCCGCACAGGCACACAGACTGGAGATGGACGGGGGTGGCGTGCCATTGTTCAGACGCGGGATCGGAACTGACACCATTGTGCCCGCAGAGCGCGGCCTAAACCAGCCCGACGGCGGGCGCCGCAAGCTCGACTGCATGGCCGCCGTGCATCAGCGGGAGGGCAAGGAACATGCTAAAGAGTCTGAGGTCACGGTTAGTTCAAACTTTGCAGGAATAGCTGCTTATCTGTGAAGCAGAGCCACAACACGCCGTCTCTGTGTGTCTTCTGCACTTCAATCTCAAACGGACAGCAAAGGCAGAGAAACGGCTTTCATTCTGGCTCCGACACACGAGGGAGCTTTCAGCGAGGCGTGGAGCGTCTCGCTGACAGCCTGCCGGTGTTACAATTCTTGTGGCAATGTGGCCTTGAACCCTCTGTGTTTTAGTGACTGTACAAGGGGGTGTTAATTGTTCTTCTACCCGAAGGCACATCTTGTACTTTCACCCATGGGTGCACAAACTAAATGTGATTTTGGCTGTGGTGCATGTCTGTCTCAGACATTTTACACATTACATTTCCTGTGGTTAGACCTGTGTTTCAGATGTTTCACACCCCCATAACAGCCAGTGCTATGTGGAATATAATCCTGCCCGCACAGCACATACATATTATATATTGCAAGAGTTGCAATTCAATTTGGATTTGACTTTTCTGGGCTAATAGCCTCGACTTAATTTGGTCCAGGTTTATGTCTCGGTATAATTTCAGTGCACTAGACCTGAGGAAAACCTCAGTGTTATTTTTTCTCACACACTTAGCTTTACCACCTTGATATTGAAACTCAATTTAAGGTTTTGGCAAGAATCCCTGGCATCCTGCGGTTTATTGCACCGTTTATAATACGTAAAGGGTTTGAGTGCAAAAAACTATACCATTGTATAATCACATTATCACATTTAGTTGGAGTGCAAACTTACATTTATTGTGGGGGTTTTTTTATTGTCACAAACTGACAAAAGAAAAAAAATGTCTTTCCCCTCTGCTGTGGAACAAAGATGTTCAAACTTAATGAACCCCAAAACACTAGGTATAATCTTGATTCCTTACCTGTACTGAGTGATGGAAATGGTAGATGTGTGTAATTGTTTTTGCCAAACCATTGAAAAATACAATTGTCTTGAAAACGTCATTTCAACACTTGGCCATGGTTTGTAACATCAAGCGTGCAGAGCCTTCATTCCAAGTACGATGTATGATTATATACCTTCAGATACCACCAATAAAGTAAAGTAAGTGCTTAGATTTGGGAACATGGCAACATCGCTACAATGACCTCAGAAGGTTAACCTGAAATATTGGTAAAAGTCTCTCATTGCACAAGAAATCTGTGTGTTCAAACTACGGCAAGTACGCTAGGTCAATATCAAACCAGGATGTCTCTCTGTAGTCTGTGCTTGATGCTTGCAATGGAAAGTTCTGGTAATCATTTTGCATATTATACTGTTACACTGTAGCGTCTTCTTAGAGTATTTGCCATTGTTCTTGGGTGTTAGGGTCGGACTAAGGAAGCCCGGTTGGCCAGAGGACTTAATCAGATGAATCCCAGCGAACAGCACAGCAAGGCAGAGGGCATCGCCAACATGCTGAGCCAGGCCATCACTACCCAGCACCTGCTCTACGCCAGCCTGGGCTCTGCGGAGTACATGGAGTTCGTCCTTAAAAATCCCTTTAATGTACCGCAGACTGTCACCGTTCACATTGACGACACTGAGCTCAGGTAAGAGTCTGCTGGCGGTGTACGGGTCGCACCCCGCCCTTAACTGCTTGTTTTGTGTGGTCATTTTACCGCTGACAAAGAGGAAATCTGAGAAAACTATGACGTGTTTGTAAATTGATAGGTGTCCCAGTCTAACACCCCCAACTATGAGTATGTGTTTCATAGTCGTCGTCTCTCCCCCCCCCCCCCCCCCCCTGTTAGCCGCACAGTGAAACTGTGTTCACTGCGTTCTGAACGTGTTTCCAAAGGTGACGGTACAGAGATGGAACCTATTTTCAGCTTTAGGAAAGGATGCATACTCACGCATGACTCACCCCAATGTGAGACATATCCCGTCCAGAACTTTACTCTTTGAAGTGGTGGTTTAGCCCTTCCCCTGTTCCCCTGTTCCCCTGTTCCCCTGTTCCCCTGTTCCCCTGTTCCCCTGTTCCCCTGTTCCTCTGAATCTTTCACCACCAGTCTGGGCTTCAAGGGGTTGCCTTTAACACTTTGTGAATACAAAATACTTAACAGCAGAGGGCACTGAAGCAGCATTATACCGGATATGATCCATTGTTAACACAAGAGGAAGAAGAAAACAGATGGCTCTCTACACCTAACATCTATTGTTGGTACTGTGTAGAACAAGTCACAAGTGGCTTCCTATTCTGTAGTTAATGTATTACTAACTAATTCAGCGCTTTACTTCTGGGACGCCACTCCAAACCAAGGCTGCCTCTGAAACAACAGGTACATTGGAGCTCCATGAAGCTTCAGGTAGTGCTCATGACTAAATGAATAAGAAATCCTATCATCCACAAAAGAAATGTGAAACACCAACACTAGAAATGTAAGATGAAGTTTGTGTGACTGTGTTTTACTCAGGTTGTGGGAGTCTGATTCACAGCTTGCTCACTGTTTTGATATGATGCATGTGCGTGTAGGTGTGTACTAATGTGTGCGTTTGTAAGTGTGCCGGTTTAAGGGTGTGACGCATCTCATTTGTAACTGGTGGGTACATTGTTTGGTCTTTACATTTTCTGATTCCTAATTTAATTAAGATAAATTGATAAGCTTTCACGATTGTTAGCCACCATCTAGTTGCGACAGTTCACTCTATTGTTCACACACACACACACACACACACACCACACGCCTATAACCAAAGATTATTCCAGCTCCTTCAGCAGCACAATCAGCTGTCCTTGACACAGATGCAGACACAAAGCCGGTGAGATGCTAAATAACCCCTTTAATCCACACATTGAAACCATTATGGCTGCTGTTTCCTGGATCACCCGTTCTTGGTATCCATACCGTGTTTGTTTCTTTTCCGTCATTGTTAATCCCCCAGCACTGAATCTTTTGTTATGGATTCTGCTCATGCCTGAGTTTTGGATTAACAGATATCACGTTGATCAACAAAGGCTGGAGTGCGCCATGGATGAATCATTATGGCATTAGCCTGGCCACCGGGCCTACCAGGTCTAATTGAGAGTCATCAATCCCCGCATCTGTCCTCTCTTCGGCTTAGCGCCCTGTTAGTTTATTTATATATTTCCTGATGAGGCAGCATGACACTTTACACCAAACCGTCTGCCACCTCCACCGAGAGCCAGAAACGTCTAAATTCGCAAAGGAAGCTTTTGCATTTGATGCGTTTGTACCGCAGCACTGTGGGTTTCAAGTGTCACACGGTCAGGTTGACACGGTTCAATCAGTACAGCACTGCCCAGAAGTGTATTTTATTAAATCTGCAGAAGTGTTATGTGTGCGGTTATGTATGCAATTCTGATAGAAGAGATGAAGAGATATAATATCAATATCAACTAAGTTCATATCATTGTTGAACAATCTTCTGGGTTTACATCACTTTTTACCAGGAAGCTCAGGATTTCACAGGATTTAGATGTAACATCAGAGAAATCTTCTGCACTCGGAGCTCCACCTGTTGAATGCCGCTCCGCACTCTGATTTGTGGATGGAAGACAAGTCAATTTGTATTTATACAGCACCAAATCATTACAGAAGGTATCTCATGACACTTTTCATTTAGATCAGGTCTAGAGCGTAACATAGCATTCCCCCATGAGCAACAGTGGCAAGAAGACACTCCCGTTTAACAAGGTTACAGGGCACTATGGGCTCTTTAAGGTAAGACGGTACCTGACCAGGAAGCCTGCATGTCTGATTAATCCACTTGATGACCGCCACTCGTACACACTGAACAATATTCGGCTACAGAAAGATCTATACTATTATATCACCTTAATAATGCATTTCAAAGTTTTTGTTGTTTTAGTACAAACAATAGTCTGCAGGACGCCAGCACACAGGTGCACACTGAAAGTCTTTGCATGCCACAGGAACGTTTCCTTGGATAAGGAAGTATTCCCAGTATTCATCCCTCTTCTATGTCATGCCATATGCATATCTGTTTTTTAGCTTTACTTGAGGCAACATGAAATGTTTTTCTACACAAACTTGCCAAGTGTTTGAAGGCCTAGAGAATGTGTACACAAACAACAAACCTGGCCCCTGTTACTTGTTATCCTCGACTATATGAACCATAGCTTGGTCAGTGCACAGAGGCTAGTAGGCTGTTTCTTCTTTGTCAATATTTCAACCAATATTTGACGAGGAGCTTTCTTTACAACACAACCAAGGCCTTGGGTAAGCTCTTTGTTCTACAGAAACAAAAAAACAAAAAGATTGACCCTCCACTAGAAATCCAGCGTCAGGCTTTGAAGGAAGAATACTTAGAGAGAGAGGCTAGCCTAGCTGTAGCTTTGATGTCTGCAGTGGTTTAGAGCCTAGAGGCTCCTTTTGAAGTGGAGCACACGTTTGCAACCTGTTGCCATCCATTTTGCATGGCTACCTTTTACACTTGGCCTCACAGAGCACAGTCTGAGCCATGACTTCTGGCGAGCAGAGTGACTGCAGGCGACATCTTCTCCGCTGATGTCCATGCTGCTGCTTTCTCCTTCATTATTACTCCACCTCATTATGTCTTTCTCAACTCTGCATTCATTCAATTTTCTCTCTCGATATCCTATTAATTCTCTTTATTGTGTTCCTTCTGTTTTTGCTCTAGTTGCCTCAGTCTGTTTGTCCTCTTCGACTCCTACCATGTTCTATTTTCTTCCTTTAAAAGTAAATCAACCCATGTTTTTTTTTCTCTTCATGCAGGCCCAGGTGAACACACACACACACACACACACACACACACACACACACACACACACACACACACACACACACACACACACACACACACACACACACACACACACGACAGTGCACAGGTGGGAATCTCCAAGTAAGTTTCATGGAATTGACTGTAGCATCTCACTCTAATGTTAGCGAGGTGGGGCCCTGAAAAATGTATAAACTCTCGCTCTCCTATTGAAAGAAATCCCTCCTCTCCATGCCCATGGGTTGGAACCTTTGAAGTTTAAAGCAGCACTTCCCCTTTATGCATTTGTGCGTGAAACTTTTGCATTCAAAGGAAGAGGGAAGAGTGGAGACGACACCTCCCCTCTGTTGGAATGTCTTATCTGTTCTTGTTGCTTTCTCCCTGGAAATCCATTTGCTGGTGATCGAGGGGGGCTTTCACTGACCTTTATACACGTTTATGAAAGCTGCCGTCAGTAATTAAAAAGAAGCATTGTGTTCTGTGTGACTGCTCTACCATGGAATTAGCTCACTTCGATTGTTGGCACTGCACTTTTACATTGTTGGAATTAGTTTGTAATAATGGGAGATCAAAGCAAAGCTTTTTTCCACACTCAAACTTCCTGTTTCCACAGAAATTGTCAACACCTGCGGCAATCATCAATACTTTTACAGTAACAATGTACCAAATAATGTGAGAGCAACATGAGAAGGTGAAAGGAATTACACATAGTGATGAACCTACAGAGAATAATCACCGCAATCTGCAGCTCCCCGAGGCTTTACGGTAGTTTCGTGAGTTTCAGCTCATTGTTTAGCTCTCCGGCCCTCAATTTTACTGTTTTGGTTCACTCTCACAGCTTTCATAGCATCGTTATCAGCCATAGCAGGCAGCAGCTTTCAGTGAAAAAGCTCTAAAAACCCACCGTACACTACCTGCTCAGCACCAAACAGCAGACAGACACAAGGTGGACCGTTTAGCAGCTAATAAGCCAAATTACATTACAGGTCGTTTAGCAGACACTCTTATCCAGAGCGACTTACAGTGAACTAACTACAGGGACAGTCCCCATGGAGCAGCTCAGGGTTAAGCACCTTGCTCAGGGACTCAATGGAGGCAGCTCCTGGTATTAAACTCACAGCCTTCCGGTGTTCTGTTTGGAAGCCGTACCACTAGACCACTACGAGACCACGAGGTCACCACCCACAGATATTTCCCTCAGGAGTCGGAAGAGACCAAAAGCAGAGCTAAGAGAGTGAATATTGGACATACCTTTGTAGGGGGCCAGAAACACGACTCCAAATAAATGATAATGTTGCTCCGTATCTGCTGAATGGTTGCCGTATCAACTTCAAAAGGAAATATGTGCTCATAATAATCTTTCTCATAGCTGCCCCCAAATGGCCAAATATGTTATTGCAGGTTTAAGGTTATTCTTAGACAGACACTGCTCTGCTAACTGACACCAGTTCAGTACATCTTGGTAACTACAAAAGATAAATGGCACCACATCATTGTTGAGCTGGAGGTGCATTATGATATAAATAATGCAGATGATGTCATCATCTCACCTTGGGCTTAGAGACGACACATTTATTACAGAAAGCCTGTCGTACAAACGGGGCGTGGCGTTTGAAAGACAAAGGTGGCGTGTCTAACAATGGATCATGGGAAGTGTAGTGTCCAGTGAGTCTCCACAGTATCCCTTTCATTTGATTTTAGTGATGCGTCATTTCTATTTTTAAGGATAACAATGTCAGATTGTTATTTATGGTTATAAAACTCTGAAACAGCAAAATATTTAACAACTATCTCAACACGTATTCTGTTCATAGTCATTCTCAGAGCACGGAGAGTGAATCCAAATGTGTTTGATGATCCTTTTACACCACCAATCAAAATATAATAAAATGTTCAGCGCACATTCAGTCTCTCCAGATGATGCACCACTTTCATTTTGGACACTCCATGACCTTTTCTTTAAAATCAAATATTAAGATTGGCATGATTTTAATCTTATGGCTTTTTCTTCACCAGTGTTACGACTTGATTAATAGCAACAACATCAGTATGTTGTTTGTTCTGTACCTTATGATGAACAGTGCTCAGCGGTGAGGTTTCCTGACGGTGTAACTGATCCTCAATGGATCCCTTAAAGATATACAAGAGCGTGCTTTCATCTCACTCATGTCCTTTAATCTTTCCATTCAGTGTCATCACTAATACAGAGGAGTGGGCTTACTTCAAAGCACTGACCAAAACTCCAACCCCGCTGGAGGAGAACATGTTCCACTTGGAGGAAGATGCTCCAGGTCCCAGGGTTTACCTCCGGCCCAAGGAGAGCGTCCACATACCCCTGAAATACCAGAGTTTCCTCTGCGACCACACCATGTCCCTTCAGGTACAGTGGAGACGGTCAGGAATGGTCAACGTATAAAATAAGATTGTATTGCAATGAGAATCAAATGCAAACTGTAAATACAGTATGCATACACTACTTATTGATTTCAGTTATGAGAAAATCTTTTAAAATTGATGTGGGAGTGAGGAAATTAGAGGTGGAGCAGTGATACAAGCTTCGTTTTACTGATATAAATGTCATTACACCTCAAGGATTATTAAACATAACTGATCTATTCCAACGGCAAGTTATACATGTAATGTCGACACAACGGTTAATTTGAAGCCAGAAGGACTGTTTGAAATGAATGTTGTTTACATATCTTATCTGCTGTAGATGACTGGGGGGGGGGGGGGTTTACGCCTCCTTGTGATCTTTTAGTTTTCTTGCCTGAAAAGAAAACCCGCAAACGGCCGCAAAGGAAATGTTTGCTGTTTTTTGAAAGATGATCAAGTTTGATAACTATTTTATTTCTTATCAAATCCTCACAGGGACCAAGCTTCCTGCCCACAGGCAAAGGTTCTCAGGTGGCCAAGAAGACTCTATCCAATATCGTTGCTGCCAAGACTATCAAGGTAGAGAGTGTGCTACTTGTGCTTTGTATAAGCAATCATGTGTGTGTATTGGACCATTCTTATCTCCTTCTCTAGTCGTCTGCTTCTCAATCCCTTGGTTGTTTGTCTCCGGGCTGGAATTGGATATGCTGGAAATGGAAGCTATGGATTTGAGATGCAATGTGCATGTACAGTATGTTTCTGCCATGATAAGAGCTTTAATATAGTCCATTTGAAATGTGCTTTTAGCATCATAGGGTATATACAGTAAATTGATTGTTATATTCAGAGAAGAAAAGGAAGACAAAGCCACCTAAACTAAATGAAAAAGAAGCTTCTCATCTGGATTTAAATCGGGTTAACTCTCTGGTACATCACTATGTCTATCAACATCTAGTGTATACACACACACTCCCAGAGAAGTCTCCGGGGAGTGGCAGCGCACCGCCCCCTCCCTCTTCTCCTCTCACACACTCAGACATAAAGAACACTTTGAAGTGTCAACTATTTAAAAAGTTACACTAGCCAGACAAGATTGTCAAGCGAAATGATATGCTGGAAATCCCTTTTATCTTACTGAACACTGTGTATCTTCTACAACTGGCAAATGGCGGGCTAGAGGGTTCAACTATCTCCGATTGGAGGACAGCTTGACACGTCTGGCTAATCTACTCTAAATGAACCATGCTCGTATGGTATCACTCTGAAATTATTTTCCCATTTTCTGCTCTTATTCAACCGTTTATTATATGTAAGACGTTTAGAGCAGAGAGAAACAACGTGGAGGTGCTTCAGAAAAGACGATGTGCTCTATATCTTCGTAGGACATCAGCCCCTGTATGCTGCAGCTGTCACTTAAAATGTAACTTTTGCTCCTCATGAAACAGTACAAATGGACATTTCAGCCCACTCCATACCGACGTGGGCTTAAATGGCCACATTTAAGCTGCTAAAAAAAGATTTCCATCACAGTTTGCTAACTTGCAGTACCTCGCAATAATCCTGTTGTTCATGTAATGTACAGTACCCTGAAGCCTTCCCATTGCACGGGGTGATGAAATATTTGCTAGTCTGCCAAGTGTGTGTGTATATGTGTGTGTGTCTGCGTAGGGTTTGTGCGTGTGTGTGTGTATATGTGTGCCAGTGTCAGCACTGCTGCTCTGAGCAAAAGTCCTGTCAAGAGGTCAAAGAGGTTGAGTCTGGATCAAATCTGTGTCCCGCTAAAACTGACAAGCCCCAACAGCAGGCTGTCAGGATGCCAGTATTGGCATCGTTGTCAGTCAGCACATATCAGCAGTGCCAAATATGGGCCACTATTGCAGGTCAGCATGGGCCCGCAAGTCTGACGCATCAACGATTCCCGACAGCTGTTGTTTGGCAGCGATCAACTTCTGAGTTTATGAATCAGGTGACCAAAATGTGGAAAATCAACTTATATACATCTTACTATAACCAATTACTCATGACTAGATATTTAAATTTGTTACGCAGTTTATAATGAAGGTCATATGCCACAATTTCTCCACCACCCGCTTGGGGTGGTTTCGATTTCATTCTCTGGGAAGGCCTTTCCCAAGAGTTTGTAACCTGACTGCAAGGATTTGCTTCCATTCAGCCGTAAATTCATTAGTGAGTTCAGCCACTGATGCTGGGGGCTCACAGCCGGTGGTCTAGTTCATCCCAAAGGATGTTGGATTGGGTTGAGCTCAAAGCTCTGTGCTGGCCATTATTCCCCACTAAACTCAGAAAAAACTCTTTTCAGATACAAACTATAACATGTGTATAGTTCCCCAGCGTTTATTTTAAACATTAACACTATGAATAATTGAGAGCAATGCCCCAACACTGCAAAAAGCCCCGCATGGAAAGAAAGCCATGATAGCTGTCCTTGTATGTCATTCATGTTATTGTAATAAACACCTGGTTGGTCTGCACCTTACATCTCATCTGCAGCCTCTTTATTGGACATCACAATAGGAAAGTGTTGGTACGAACAAACTAAAACAATGATTTTCGTTTCCTCTTGAGTTTCTACTTGTGTTTCTACAGTTTCCTCTGGAGAGTATGTAGTGAGGTTAAAACTATGAATCCCGTCCTGATGGCAGTAGCGGAAAAGGCCATGATGTCATGATGTGTGAATCTGCCAGTTAGATTAAGACATATTTGGAATAGATGTTGGCCGAACATTAACTTAAAGAAAGGTTTGTGGAATTCTGAAACAGGAAATGTTTTATCTTCTGGGGAGCATGAATATGCTCAATACATTTGCAATCTGTCCATTAGATTCTGAGGAAGTGGAAGTTCTGATGTTGGCACAATGGGAATGGCAGGGAGTCACATATTCACAGCAGATCTCATGTGAATATGAAACTTCTCTGGGGATCGTACAAATCTGAAGTAAATGGGACCAAACAAATCTGACATCCATCCTTAGGCCACACCGCTTACTTGTCTCTTTGAATACTTTTGTACCAAAGTATTGCTTGAAACAGTCAATCAAATACTCTCAATACTATAGTTTGTAATACGGCAGCTTCTTTAGAAATAATCTCCTGCAATTCATTTACATGTAATCTATGATCCCTAAACCTGCAAACCTGAGTTTAAGATGTGAAGTATGATGCTGCGTGAGAGGGTTAGCGATCCCAAACTGCCTGCATATGTTGGTGTACAGTATGTGTGTATACCAGCCATTATATATTCACCATATATAATTAGTGCATATGTATGTAACACATTTGTGTTGATTTGCACAGATCAGATCCGGAGGGCTATTTTAATGCGGCAAACTTCAAAGCACATTCAGCAGGTCTGTAGGGGTTTCACGAGCAGGATTGAAGCCAACTTTTATATTATATTGTACAGCGTGCTCCATCACCACCACACTCTGGTGAATTTTTAAATAAAACCTCTCAAAGGCTGCTTTTTAAAAAGCTGTATATGTTGTTTAGAGCAGAACTGCCCTCAGGATGAAACAATCCCAGTTCTGCATAATGAGAGTCAAGAAATTAGAATGTAGGTTTTCTCTAAACGTCTAATGACACAGGTGTTGTTTGAGCGTACAGGCGAACTAAAGAAATTACGAGCACTCCTACAGTTACAAACCCCCATAGCCACATTTATTTGGAAGAGAAAATAACAATAGTAAACTTATCCACAGTTAAAATCCATCACAGTTTACAAGCCGACGTCCTGGTTCAACTTTGCCGTTCTGCGCTTACTAACCCTCTAAATGAACTTTACTGCATACTATCCCCTCTTCAGGCTTTTAAGCATTCCTTAAATGAAAAGGTCTGATGAAGAAAAATCCCTCTTAGGTCAAATTGCTCAGTTTATGAAGAGAGTAAGTGCACAGTAAGGCCATAACTTCTGATAGGAGGGTCATAATGTAAATAGAGTTTGTAAGGAGCCACTGGTTTAGATAATCTGGCTTGTTCACAACCAAGTCTCCTCGTTCATCGTTTCCGCCCCGTCAGACTCTGTTGTTTACAATGTTAACATACAGGTAACTGAGTGCAATGATGCAACAACTAATACAGGTTGTAATAAACTGTAATTCTCCTTCAAGGAGCTTCTAACCCAGCTATGACATCACATGTTTCATTAGTGTTTGACTCGAGGAGTTCTTTCTCCCCCGTGATGATGTAAATGCTGTTTTATTGTGGGGGAGTGGCACACTGCTGATACCGCTTACTTTTCACCTCCTCAGGTTACGTTCGAAGCAGAAGACGGCAAGCCGATGGCCATCTGCCGTGTGAACGTGGAGCCGACACCACACGTTGTCGACCAGACTTTCCGGCTTTACCACCCCGAGCTCTGCTTCCTCAAAAAAGCCATCCGGCTGCCGCCCTGGCATGACCCCTCAGGTAGCGCAGGTTATCCCCCATCAGCCATTGCTCCCTGTCCCACAGCTCCAACCCTATCCTCCCTGAGTCTAGATTGGATGATTTTATACAAGAATTATTGCATCTTATTTATGTGCAAATTATTGCATTTTTAGTGTTGGTTCCATGCATAGTGAATACATCTTCAGCGGGTGACTTCAGGAATATCATAAACGTGCGAACACACTTGCACAAATACAGAAACCTATTTACAGTACACAAGGTGGATGGGTATGAATAATGTATTTTACCTTCATTTTATTGTGTTTTACTAAAATATCTACAGAAACAATCCTACAATATAATACAATTTATATCACAAACAAAGCGTAATAACAACAGGGAGGCGTCTGGAAATAGAGCAGGAAATGAAAAGCAAGAACAAATAAAATGGATAATATGAAGAAAATAGCACAGCATGTACACCACATACATATTTATGTGAATATATATGCATCACATTCCCCGGAATTGCATTGATTACACTGACTATATTCATATAGACGGCCTAATGTGCATTACTGTCTGTATATTAACTACTTTTATTATTGGGTGAACCAGTTGCAGACCAGGATGTCAGGACTCACATTTCAGTACGCTGCAGTGACCCGAACATCATCTGCCAGACCAGGATGCTGGTGAGAGGATTCAATGATGTTCTTACATTTCCCAGTCCCTACTACAACAACCCACACTAATATTAACAGTTAATTAATACTTGTAGAAAAGATTGCTTCACCACCGTTTCCTGTTCAAAAGCACTTTCTTCTAGCTCACCTGTCATTGCAAACTGTTATGCTACACCGAAGACCTGCCCTTACATGCCACGCACTGTTAAAGTGCTAATGTGGGGTTTCTTTTATTTCTGCCTCTTTTTTCCCTTTACCCCTCCATTTTAAAATGTAATTTACTCTGTTTCTATCTAGGTGCCGGGGGAGCCTCAGGATGTGTACTTGAAAGTGCCCGGGAGTCCCAGTCCACACATAAAAATGTTCTTTGTGATGGTTTTTACGTATGTATTATTTACTGATCGGGCACAGTGAAAACACACACACACACACACACACACACACACACACACACACACACACACACACACACACACACACACACACACACACACACACACACACACACACACACACACACACACACACACACACACACACAGCCTGAAGCAGCATTCTATTTTGGACTAATTAAATTGTTCACACAGTCTTGAATTAATGAACTAATCAGATGGAGGTTTGGTGGTCTGACTGCCTGAAGTTACAGAACCTGTCCTCTAGTCTTCCAAATCTCCCGCAGAGATTAGACCAATATTATATATTGTGTGTGGGTTTGTAATTAAGCAGAGCTAATGTTCAGTCAGGGATTTGTCATTCAGCTGTGGTATGATGTGTTTGATAAAGTTTAGACTAGTTACATATTTACTGCAGAACTGATCTGCATTAGATCCCCTGTGGAGCTTTCTGGTAAACTAACACATTTATGTTAACATGCAGTGTCTCAGCAAAGCACAGTGCATTCTCTTCCTCATAAAGCATTTACTAAGCTTTGATCTGCCAATTAGTCTGCAGAAGTGTGGATTGCATTGTCTTGTGCACATGCAGTACAAGTGCGTCCGCATGCGAGTGTACAAACGACAAACGCAACTGCTAATGGTCAGACACGCACACCTTTACCTTTAATTTGTTTCTAATGACAGATTTTGGTTTTGAATTATGCACAATCAAAGTCATACATGAATCATTACACAGGGGACACTTTATTCTAAATCCAGTGCACAGCAGACTGCACAAAGCCTCTTTATGATTTGCCTAGGGAGATCGTCCAGTACTCCTACTGTATGCTGAATTAATACGACATGGCACTACGTTGACCTCGTGTGTGTGTGTGTGTGTGTGTGTGTGTGTGTGTGTGTGTGTGTGTGTGTGTGTGTGTGTGTGTGTGTGTGTGTGTGTGTGTGTGTGTGTGTGTGTGCACACAGTTATTCAGGAATATGCACCATGTGAGCTCAATTTGTATTTAAATGATAGAGGGTTGCTCGCTTTTGACACATGGTCCCCTCTACAAGACATGGCCACTAGATTAGCTAATATTGGAAGAGTCTTTGTGCAAACCAACTGATGCACAGGGAACCTGGGAGTTTAAAGGTCACTGGGGGTGCAGTGACCTGTTGATAATCCAGCCTGGTTTCAGACGTTTTAGGAAATTATGAATAATGTACCATAAAATAAAGCATAAATAAACTAAAGTAAAATAAACATGAAACAGGAAAACCTGCAGTGTGAGCATGTGTGTCACGGCAGTTACAACATATACAAACATAAACATATACAAAGGCTGAATATCACTTATTAGCAGCTATAACCAACACTAGTGATATTGTGTCAGCCTTCAGAAACCCACATTACTTGAATTCAAATATCCCTAAATGCTTCTTGAGTGCTGTTGTCACAGAGCCGAGGCTGAGCAGTTGACTACATCGCCTTCCTCTCACAGCTCTCCCATTCAGCGAGGGCCACTGAGACTGAATTCCCTTCTTCTCTGCAGCGATAGGATGATGATGATGGCGCTGCTGCTTCTTAAAATGCTGGCACAGCCATAGATCACCCCTCCTCTTGCTGATCCCGTTGCGTCTCCAGGGAGCCTCGGCTTAATTGTTCCTGACGATGTTTTTCTCTGTAGTGATAAGTGGATGGCAGTGCCCTCCCAGATCTGGCAGATTTACGTGCATTTCCTGGAGCGTGTGGATGTCAGCTGTGTGACTGGCCAGCGGAGCTGTCAATCACTAGTGCTGAGGGGGAAGCAGGCTGTTCGCAAGGTCAAATGTTTCTCATCACACCCCCAGGAGATTGAGGTACACATCTTTAAGAGTAATTTAACTGAGCTATTACTGTTTTTAAATGTTACAGTAACTTCATTATACTGTCAATGTATTGTGTTCCCAGTCTGTAGTGTCCAATGCAACAGCACGTCTTTGCCTTTTTCTACGGCTGTCGGCAACCAAAGAACATCTTGGTCAACTGACATTATACCTTCTACTCAATCTATTGGTCGATGGGGGAAATAAATCTGCATGTTATCTTGAGTAAATTGGCCACAGTGCACTTTGTGTATCTGGTAGCCTAAATTAATTATAAATAAACATGAAAAGCTATTTGCAGCACATTCAATTATTTTAAACCTAATTGTTTCATACCTAAAAGATAACAGCAGACCAAAAGCCGACCAGCCGTTGCAAGGTGTTGCATCTGCAGTTATATTTCAAACAAAAGTATTCTTTAGACTAAACATATTGAAATATTCCAATACTGATATGTTCACGCTCAAAGCATATCAAGTAGTGATGCACGTGTCAGGGCTTTTTTAATATCCGTGCCCACAGACCCAGCCAACGCTCAGAAATATCTGTAATCAACCACCTGAACCCGGCCGGACCTGCAAACCCAACTTTCTGCATTAAACAGTAGCACAACTGTCAGGAGTCAGGACTGAGACAAGGGGCTCTGTAGTATTGGGAAGATCTAGAATAATGAAAAGGTGGTGTTCTGTATTGTTGAATAGTAGCAAAACAAGTAACCCTTCATTAAATACATGAACTCTGTCTCTCTCTCTCACACACACACACATGCCCCTTCCACCACCAAACATAATGGATTAAGAAGCGCTTTTCTCCTTATGAAACAGTTTATTGACCAAACAATCAGCCAACCGACCAGGAAGTGTCAGCCCTACCTTTTTCTGAAGAAAATACCAGAATGCTGTATAAAGGCCAAAAAACCCAGAGTAAATGAGACACAACCTGGTCTAATGGAGTCAGTGAAGGTCTTATTGTATTGTTTTGTAATTCCGTATCGTCAATATGTCTAATACCCAAGTAGATCCAAGCAGACCCACAAGCAGCTCTAATCTTGTGTGCCTCACAACGACTGCAGTAGAAAATGTTCCTTGAGGCAGCTGGAGAGTGTGTAGTGACATGTATCGCTGCTCTTTTGGACGCTAGCTGCTTGTTAATTGGTGCAGCGTCATGCTGCTGCCAGGGTTGGTGTTTTCTCTGTATTTGGGCGACTGCATTTTGGATCAAGTTATCTTTGGGTCTATTCGTATCTGATTGTCCTGGATTTCCTTTTGGATTGAATCTTTTTCATTTCAAATGTATTTACATACGTCAGAGTCCGGTTTTGGACTCACGTTGACAGCCAGAAACACTACAAACCAATCCAGAATTCAAAGCACTGTGGTTGGACACATTGCTGACATATGGAGTTGTAATTTGGCAAGAGATCAAGAGCAAGCAATTAACAGTAGTAGTAGTTTAAGCTGTTAGGGGCAAATCTACATCCTCCCTACCACTCGTACCTATTCCTGTGTTTTATCTAAAATTATTATTATTATTTTAATTGGGCCAAAACATGGCTGACACAAATTGGAAGCAACATACAGGAAAAGTAGAACCAAAACATCTCAAATCATACCTTGAATCTTCCAAATCTAATGAGAAGTTGAGCGCTTTGTTCTTGACATATTTTTCCCTGTCTTGGAAATATCCAAAGCGCATATCCAGAAAGTATTGCATGCAAATTGTTCTCTTAGCAGCAGGAGACAATAGAACAGCTACAGTCACTTTCGTAACAACCCCAGGTTCAGATTCAAGTCATTATCAAGAATGTACAAATGTGGATTGACAGCGTAATGGCTCTTTTCACGTCGTTTCACTTTATTAGGCTCCCCCATTACTTCCTGCAATCATATCATATGTCAGGACACGAGTTGGCGTGACCCAAAAAATTAGCAATGGCTGTATGCTCCCATATGAAATATGTTCAGGGAGTGTCAGATTGCCCTCTATTTTAAGATAGATCGTTTTTTATTCATAACTGGGTACAAGTGGGGAGAGAGTTTGACAATGCTTCTCAGTCAGAGCGGCAATAAAAGGGCATTGCATATTACTCACTCATATTAAAGGAAAACAAAAGTGATGGACTGTCACAGTTACCGTGGGTGCATACGGTGCGACCCAAACGTGTCCTCTCTGAAGAAATAGGGTACTGGCTGAAAGAGCGACAGATGTAAAAAAAAAAAAATCAAAAAGATTTCACGTATGCATCAGCGCCCGCTTTGATCTGACTCTCTGCAGGTTAGCTCACTGTGGAATGCATCGGAGGAGTCTTATAAAACCGGATAAAGCTCACCGCCAGAGAATAGCTTTGCTTTTCTCAACAGATTGAAAAGGAGCCGCACAGTAAATCTCATTCTCACATCCTTCTGTCTCTCTGTCACTTTTCTGCCTCTACTTTCTCTCATTTCATTGTCTGCCCCCTCTTTTTCACCCAACCTCATTCGCCCTTTCTCTCACCCACTCTCTCCTGTAATCCTACACCTCTTATATTTTCCTCTGACTCTTTTAACCACCTTTTCCCATTAATTCTGTCCTTTTCTGTACCTTTTCTTTCTAAAAATGTCTCTTTTCTCTTCCATACTTTTGTCACTTGGTCAATGCCTCTATTTCTCTTCATTAATTGTGTCTTTCTCACAACACACCCAATCAAGATCTCTACACCGTACTGCCAAACTCAATCACCCTCACCTTCTCCGTAGGTGGACCCAGAGGCGGTGTTCGTTTTGCCTCCCGCAGCGGTGCAGGAGCTCCAGCTGAAGGTGCAACCTTGGCGAGCAGGAAGCCGCTTCTTGTATATGAACGCGGTGGATGTGGAGAACCGGCGGCTCGTCACTGCCTGGCTGCTCTGTCTCAACGTCCACCGGCCTGTACTGTCCAAGGTATGAGAAGTTTTCTTTTTGGCTTTTCTAATAGTAGCCTAATGCTTGAAGAGCACTTCAGTGTCACAATCACAGACTTAGTTATCGCAGCCTCACTCCTCTGCTGCAAATGATGTTGTTGACACTATAAAATACTGTAGTTTCAACATAATGTAATATACGGTATTTTTGCAATTTAGCGCCGCTACAGTTTCAAAGTGCAATTCACTTGCTGTCGAAATATGGACATCTGTAGCGTTACACGTGCATTCGTTATGATTTCATAACTTATGAATGATCAAAAATTAGCGTGTTGACAACTTTACAAACACAGCCAAACATCAAGCAAGTGCAACAACATATAGAAATAGCAAGCCAGCTAATATTACTCACTAGTCATTAGAGGCTGCTGAACCCGCTCCCTGCCAGCATTCTTATCGTCCCGGGCCTGAAAACCTCCTCCCCCCCAGTGATCCGAAGCTCTTGTGCTAGAGGTGTGAACACCAACGCTCCCCTGGTGCTCCGAGCTCTCAGTCCTGGCCCCACGGCTAACTGCTAACTGCTAACTGCTAACCAGCTGACGGAAGCTACTGTTAGCAGCAGATAGCAGTTAGCAGATAGCAGTTAGCAGTTAGCAGTTAGCGCTACTTTGCAACGAGTAAAGGTTTCTGTCCATCAGGAAACTCTGTAAGTCGCAGAGCAGCAAGAGGACGTCACAAGGAAAACCATAAAAATTCTTCTCCATAAAATAAGAACCACTTTCACCAAAATTAACGTAGTGCCATAAACATTAGGCTCTTCTCCCGGGAGATTGTACCAAAGTTACATCGTGCAAGAACAGGCGTTGGTGTGCAGAGTGGGACTCTGCAACTACAACTCAGTGTAGTATCAAAATTATTTTGAAGCTATGAAGCTAAGTTATTTTAAGGTAAAGTAGTTACATAATGTTGCTTTAAGGCCCCCCTCTCTCCTTTTAATGGATAATCTCTTGATCTTTTACAGATTTGTCATTACATATTGTGTCTGTCTTCGCAAAATACTGTAGAAGGTGCTAGATGCTTGGTGATGCAGTTACTGGTGTGTGTAACTCAAAGCCACTTTGGACTCAGAGTCACATTCAGTGCTTATTGAAGCATCCTAGTGATCTCCTGGGTCAGCTGGAAATTCCCAAACCCTTTATGGCTAGTATCAAGAAAAAGATAAGAACAGCTGATCTGATTCACTTACACATGGCTTACACAAGTTGGTTTCGAGGCACATAATGTGAACATTTTGCGTTCATAATGTCATAATTTATTAGTGTCAGTCATCTAAAAAAATATGTGTGTGTGTGTGCTCAGGCATTTGAAGTTAGTGTCCCAGTCGATGGTGGGCGTGGCAGCTCCAGGAAAATCACCTACACCAACCCCTACACCAGCAGCCGCACATTTCTGCTCCGCGCTGACCATCCAGACCTGCTCCAGTTCAAAGAAGATAAATTCCAGGTGAGATAAGACAGGAAGTCATGCAGTTATCTTACCATCATTAAGAGTAAAATCAATACTTTAATTAACACCTCGACCCGAAGGGAACCTACCTCCTTGGCAAAAGCTTGTCGGGGGAAATCAAAGCCCACATCAGTTCGGGTGGTTTAATTTCAATGATGGTACTTTGTGTTGCTATCGCCACTTAAATATTTAGCATTAGCTTTAATGGTAAGTGCCAATGACCAATGGAGGTGCCCTTTTTGATCAGCTTTTTAAATCCTGTTTAGAACAAAATAATGGAAATAACAACTTGCAAAACCTAACGTCTATTTTAAATACATTTCATTCTGCCTATTGTTAGAGACTATAAGGGATGACTCGATACCGCTTCATCAAGTCCGATCCTTAAGTATCAGCCAACACATACTGTCTCTTTCTACATCTTAAACAACTGAGCTGCTCATAATACAGTTATTAGGAAATACATAGCCCACACCATGACTCAGTTATGCAATACTGCTGCTTCTTTTTATTTACACAGAACTTATTGTTATGGTTAAAACCATCCAAACATTAAAAATCTCATTTAAAGTGCAATGTTGTGCTAAAGTTTAAATCTCAGTATTGAGAATAACATGGAATTATAATTTCAATGTAAAATACTGGCTATACCTCAACACTCAATGTAGCCGATACTTCAATGAGAGTTGTTGCCAGATAGTTTAGAGCGATGGATCGTATCAGATTATACTTTTACCCCTAGCTGTTATTAATGTCAGCAAGCGTTTTTTCCCTACTCAAAATAGAAACTACTCCCTAGCTTCTCCCACTGACATGCATGTACAGCAACGTGTGTGTAGAAACCTCAGAGGTGATGTTATCAAATAATTGTAAATTAACTAATTTTCTAATAAGCTTCTTCTTTTTTTTTACTATATTGCTTACTATCACTTCATTATCATGCTCATCTATTTTTATAAAAAAAACAATTTTAATCAGTTTGTGATAATAAGTCCTTTTGAGAACAAGGTGAATATCTAATACTGCTCTGAGTTTCTCACATAATATATTCCAATCATGCAACACAACACACTGTATCTAATACCTTTTTTTCTTTTCACTGATCATTTTTTGGCACTTCCCAGGACTTTTTGTCACTAGGATTTAGGTTGCTTATTAAATAGTTTCACATTTCCCCCTCCTCTCTTAACAGTGACACCACCAAACTTTTTTAATTTGTCAGTGTATTTGTCTGTTACGCAGTAAAACCCTCCAGGCTACAGCTTTCACACTTATAGCTTTTGACAATACAAAATAATATTGAATGATATATGCACTTGCTTTTTAACAAAAGCAAAAGATACAAAATGAAGATAAGACAACCTGCTGCTAGTAATTAGCGTTGGGAAAGTACAGCCACAAAGTATCTCTTATCACCTTGATCAAATTGTAAATGAGCCTCAAACGTGTTTTCTATATGCTCGTAAAATAATCAGCTATACAACGGTAAACCTCAGAGGGAATGTAGCTGCTGATGAACATGTTACTCAAAGACTCCTGTACATCGTGTACACGGGCCGAGAGCAGCAGCTTGAGTCCTCCGTCTGTGTCTGCGCATGATGCGTTCAGGTACAGTATTGAGTGTAGATCTGGGCTTTGGCAGACCCAACACACAATCACTGACGATACACACGTAACATGGAAGAAAATAGACTTGGGAAGAAACGCGTCTGAAGTGCCTCCTTTGTAGACATGCCTTCACTGTAGGTCTTTGTTCCCGTGGACATTTAAACGGCGAGAGTTGAAAAGGAGCCGCAGTGAAGCCAGAACTCAACACAGTCGCATCCAGTGGAAATTGTAGTATTGGATTATTTCAACAATGTCATGTACAGATATTTCCTCCTGGTATCAGCCTCATAATCAGTGATGGTGCACTCTTGTTGCACCATCACTATGTGTCACAGCCATGCTCTAGTGACACTGGAAGAAGGTTTAAACCGACATGCTTGTTGTAAAAAAAAAAAAAACCTTTGTACCAGAATTTGGTTTAACATACAAGTATTTTGCTTTGGTCTATAATGGTGCATACAAAACCACAATAAGAGACATTAAAATGTAAAATAAGAGCAAATATAGAAATAATGTAAACAAATATTGTAAAAACTATTATAAAATCAAAAAATGTGTACAAGAAACATAAATATAAAAAAAAAGGAAATGCAATAAGTGTATGACAAATGACTGAAAGAATATGTACAGTAAATCTGAATTAAAAGTGTAAGAGCTGTGCAGTTTTAAAAGTGGTAGTATTGTGCAGAAATGTGCAAAAGTTCACAGTGCGGGCTACAAGGAAGAGTTTGTAGTGCACATTTGATCACAAAGATGTGCGTTAATGTCCCGGGCCTTGTTGATGGTAGCTGACGGGAAGAAACTGTTTTTGTTGCGTGAGGTTTTGGTCCTGATGTAGCGCAGCCTCCTGCCAGAGGGGAGCAATTCAAACAGTTTATAAGCAGGGTGGGAGGGACAGGCCAGAGTCTTTCCTGCCCGATATGAAGAAATGCTTCTGACATCCTCGGTGAGTAAAAGAAATTGATGATGATTTCTGGACTCGTGTTGACCCTTCATTCCTCAGCTGTTAGATAAGTTGAATGGTGTCCTTGTTTGCAATGCAAAGCGAAACAGGAGGACTACAACAAAGTCATTGCTGCTGGTGTTTTATTGTTATGTTGTCTACCTCAGTGTCTCTAATAGCTCTTCACTCACACACACAGACATGAAGCTCCAGAGTCACTGCCATCATTGCCTTTCATTTGCTGAGGTGTGATGAAATGGCAAAACAAATGGAAAAGCAGCATTTTAAATTAACAAATAAATGAGCTGGATGCGATGGGAGTCGGTTTCCACATAAACTATTTAAGAGTCTCGCTGCTGCTGTCCAGAAGACACTACATCAGTTCAGACAGAAGAAGGTGGGCAAAGTGAAAAGCAGCCCATTGTTTATTCCATTTTGCCAACGAGGCGCCAGGTGTCTTATAAAGAATTTACTGTGCCCGCAGCATTAAGCAAATGTAGAGACACTTTTCTCTTTTTTGACAAAAGTACCTCAGCATGATAAAACCAGCTGTCAGGCGGGAAAGCAAAGCAGCGATCAATACTGCTCTGCTTTTGGGCAAGATTGCAGTATAAATCCCCTGAATTGACCTATATATCTATTACAGAAAATACTAGAAGACAGTTGTGGTCTGATTGAAATACTGTGAAAACAAAAAGTTTTCCTTAGAGAAAAGAATAAATTCACTCTGGATGAAGACACGGTAATTTACAGCAACAAAAACAAAGTGTGATGTCAAGAGGCTGGAACAATTAAGAAGACAAACCAATGGGGGTTTCTTCGTGTGATAATTCTCTTTATTAAATTAGTCATTAAGCTTTTGCACCATATGCCGGACATTTGTTACATTGCAATAAAACACAAGCACTTTAACACTCCGGTATTTTAATATCAGTGCAAAGTGAAACAGTGTTATTCCCAACAGCTGTCCCACTTTAAATTGGTATATTTTTGAAAAGGTTTTAAAATATTTTTTAAAAATCTTTATTTAATGGGGACCTTTATTTTAGAAGTTCTCTGGGCAGTAGGTATGGAATACATGTTCTGGTGCCCAGACCTGTCTTGTGTTTTAAATCTCACACTTACTCCAGCCATACTGAGATTTCTTCAAAGGTAGATTTCATATCTGACGGATCAAGCCTGGAAAGAGAAAGTATGGAACCTACATGCTGTGAAGGGATTAGCGTATGAATGACAATAAATTCCTTCTTTTACTTTTATCTACTTAGTTATTCATTTTTCTTCTTCCCCAGGTCTGTTATGCAAATCAGGAATCAAATCAAGGAATCGGCTATTAGATCAAATGAAATGAAATGCAAGTTTAAGAAAGACAACTAAAAAGTTATGGAAGAAAAAATCAAGTCAAACAATTCTCAAACATTCCCTGCTCCAAAATAAAATGAACTAGAAAAGTGCACTTAGTAGAGTGCTGATCTCCGCCCAGTGTGTCTGCATCGACCTCGGCTGTTATGTTTGATTTAATAAATAAAACTCTAAAATAGTTTTTTCAAAAATTGAGAGTCTGAGAGGTCTTCGAACAAAAAACATTAGGCTGATGGATCCAGTCGTATGTGAGATTAAGCCAGACAGACAGACAGGCACACGCCTTACGCCTGGTGGAGGTGATGATTACATGCAACAAGACATTTCATTATCTGTAGGTAAAAAGGACTTTGTAGGTGTGTGTAGACATGGTTGCATCTGTTTAGTGTTACTCGCTGAAGAGAAAGAGAATCGCTCACCTTCACAAAGCATTCAGATAATTCTGAAGCTTGTTTGTTGTGTTCACTGTATTCAGATCGGCCGGGGGGAGAGCTACACCATCGGACTACGCTTTGCTCCCAGCCAGAGTCCCGGCTCAGTGGAGATACTGGTCTACGTGAACAACCTGGAGGAGAAGACGGAGGAGACGTTCTGTGTGAAAGTTAACTATTCATGAACTGATTTTTGTTTCCTTCCTGGAAATGTTGACTGATCTGTGTTTTGAATCTATTTTGATGTGTGAAATATTTTTCTTATATATTATTCTTCGCATTTTTGTATTCGATCAGATTTAAGACCAAAATAAACTTCTTTTTATTCCATTTTGTTTTTGTTTTGTCTTCAGCAAAGCAGCCCAAAAGCACCAATATCGGTGTCCAGGCTAAATCCCAATTGGAATCAGTCCTCTTTCGAAATGTCCTACAAATGTCTGACAGTCCATTCCCAACCATCCAGGTGGACCGGGGTTGAAAGCAATAACATTTTATCGACTTTAATTACCCAGCAAACCCACTTGAATGCCACTTGATGGTTGAGTTTTAATCTAAGACAAGCCAGGGGTCCGCTCTTTGCGTCCCTTAGCCTCCCAAACAACTTATCCTTATCACCGGCATTATTAGAAACGGTGCCGTAATGAGGTATGACTTTCCAGCGAGGCACGCATCTCTTCAAATCGCCCTCATTAACACCGGCACCCTTTCAAACCCTCCATCTTCTCCTTACTGCTCCCTCCCCGTCGCATCTGCTGTGTGTCTGAGGTACAGAGAGAGCGAGAAGGCCGTGCACATTGTGTTATGTAACAGAGTTACACAATCCCCCCTCCGCCCCCTCCCTCCTTGCTCTCTCTCATTAGAATGCAGACTGCAAAATAAGCCTCAACACAGCAGCAAAGACTAAGACGATGGGAAACAAGCCGGGTGCACTTCATCTTTACCTTCTCTAACATCTTGTCTGAAGCCTCATTGTCTTCTCTATTTTATGTTTATATCTCAACAGCTTACAGAAATATGAATTCAAGCTGTATTCACTTAATAATGTGTCCGCTGTAGCCTTCTGGTTCTTATGCTCAAAGACGCTCTGTGCAAATTTGAACATTCTGCTTTAAGGGTGGGTTAGGATCTTTTTAATTTTACTTAGTAGGCTACGTTACTCATATGCCATGTGTACGTCAAAAGATTGATTTGTTGCTGTAATGATTCCTCCCATTATACTGTGTAAGAAATAGAGGACACAATCCACAGTACTCATTCTGTGTAGACATTTTTCTGACGCTATTTTTTCACTGTTGTATCTAGCTAGCTATGTAGGATAACGTCTTAATTCTGCCTACCAAGCTCTGATTGCTGTCTGGTTGAATCACTGAACAAATCAGAAATGTGGTTAATGATTTATAGATCTGATGCTAAATCCTCATCTTAGCTTGAGATGAACTTTTTTAGGACTGTGGATTTGGTCCCTTGGTTTATACATTTAGGTCGTGCTCTAAAGGTTCACTGCCAGTATGGACAGGAGAAAAGATTTGAGTGACAGATAACTCTTTCAATCTACATACGTAGCATGTGAATGTTGTAATAAGATCATAGACCGTATAAGTGGACGTAGCCATCGTTTTGAAGCCTTGAGTTTGGCATTTTGGCCGTCGCCATCTTGGTTATTTGGAGCGAGAAGGAGCATCTGCTATTCACGTTGTTTGTGATTCTAACTTGAATGCTAATTTTAGCTGGAAAAAAACATGTTTGAAACAAAACCACTTGAAAAAAAAAGCTGAGCCTTGGGTGAAGCAGCTAGTCAGTTTTGTTTCTATGGTTACCTCGTCTGCCTGCCTGTGCCGCTTCATACAACTGTTGTCTCATTGGTTGCGCTACGAAATTCAGCAGCAAAGTTTAAATAGTTGGAATTCGGCAATTTCGGCAACTTCTTTTTGCAATCAGTGCTCCCTGCTGGCCATTACAATTAATTCAAGTTTGAGACACTTCCACATTTGCTTCACTTTTCAGACCCAGAGGTTTCCCCTTGATTAAGATATCATTTAAACATCCGAACATATCCTTTAAATGGCATTTTCTTTCACAGTCTTCGCAGCTTGTTCCCTGTGTCCATTGGGGTGGAGATGGTGAACAGTCGTCATGTTTCCATGCTACACTACGTGTGTGCGTGGAGAACATTTTGTGCTGCCATCCACCCCCAATTTGAGCAAAAATAATCCACAGCATCTCTGGTAGGGATGGGATGATGTTGCTGTAGGCTGATGTGTAGTTTTAATACCTGCATGCTGCGCTGAGCAGCAGCCTTTAGTTTGGCTGCACGGTCCGTCTCTCAACGAGGTGCAGGGCAGCACTGACACCTTATTAGCTGTGCCAGTCCAGTTGTGGTCGGTTCCTCCTGAAGGAGCACAGACACCCGCCACAACACCTCACACTGTCTGCTCACCTTGTTAGTGGTTAGACGGCTCCTGTCTAGCTGCCCAGCGGAGAGTCTGCCTTGGCTATTGCCCTGATCTCGCTGGTGCATGTCTGTGTGTTTGTGTGCTCTTTTTATGCATGTAGGTGCATGGCCTAAGCAATGTGAGTGGGTGCATGTCTATGAGCGAATGGAGCGACGCAGGTATCAAAGAGCTTTGTAACCGGAGGAATATGCAACCTAGCAACCATCCCTCCTCCTCATCTACACCGACATACAGAGTTTGTGTGTGTTATTACAAATCACCTCAAGATGTAGACCATTAAACATTGAACACACACAGATTATAGCATAGGGCTTCTATTTTAAAAACATTCTTTACAGGGAAATCTAAAAGAAACAATAAATCAAATCTTGCAATGACCTAATCAGTGATGTCGAAACACCTGCTGTTTGAAAACTGATCTTTCAACCTAATGTGGGGATTGAAAAGTCTTGTGGGGATTTTCAATAATGAAATGGGTAGAAAGAAAAGAAGAGGTAAAGTTAAAGCAGCTGTCTCATTTTTATATCAGGGAGGGGGGACCTGGGTCAGTTTAAAAGTGTGACAAGGAGCTCTTAACAAATTGAAATTCAATTACCTCATTAACCGTCTCAGCAGGACCTTCCCTCGGCCATTACTGTCGAGCACAAAGGAAATGTCTTTGGCTGAGGGAGTGTGACTGTAACTCTCTCTGCAAACACACATCCAGTTTGAACAGTTGACAGTTCTCAGTAGATGGCAGCCTTACACATACAGCAAATTCCCACTGTTGATCTGCCCAATCTCCCGTTGCTCTAAAACAGCAGTAAATACAAAAAGTGGGAAAGTATGACCCCTAATCTGAAATGATCGTAAAGCATAAATAACCCAGCCAGTATAAACAAAACTAAAATAAGCTTTCAGTTCTATTTCATGTTTTCTCCTCAAAGCTATAGATCAACCAACTAATACAGTGAAGATATTGTGAATTTAGTGTAAAAATAAGCCAGGCTAAACTCTTTTACAAAGAAAATGGCGACTAAAACAGAGTTTCTCAAAGTGGTTGCAGGATCAGGTACATCAAATATTTTGTATTAGCCTGATTCCACGTTCAAATTTGCTGAGCAGCTCAAATAGGTATGGTGTTGTTCCTGTCAATGGCTGTTGTGGATACGACCAAGTCTGTTGACAGTCACTGTCAGACAGATCAGGACATCGGAAAGTTAACTGCTGAGTTCTTGGAACATGGCAACATTGTTTCAAAGTAAAACAAAGGCTGTACTTTAAAATTATTATAAAAAAACTGTCCATTGTTTAGGGTCCATCACAGATTGCAGACTGACTTCATGCATCAATTTTGACCTACATCACTTAGTTGTGTGGATACCATGAGGGATTATCATCGACATTTCAAATGCAATCTCACTATCAGTTATACGTCCAAGTAAAGTGGTTCAGATAGGAAATGCTGGCTTTTCTTGCCTTGCTGGACTTACATTTAGCAAATGTTAGGCTACTTTGCCGCCTAACCTGCATTCTTTCTAATGGACCAGCAGGGGGTAACTCCATTTGTTGCTAACAGAAGTCCGATTTTCTAGAAGTCAATGAGAAAATGACCCTACTTCTCAATTATTTTATTTTTCCAAATGAGTTTATGTTTCCAAACACTTGTTTCAAGTCTTCTTCAATACGGTATGATAAATTATGGTTGTTCAGCATTTAGTTATGGAGTTGGCTGTTCACTCTTTCCGGTAGAGCGGGATTTTTATCGAATAATAAGCCAAAGATGTATTTGTGGGTCCAGTGCCCTCCTAAAGATTTTATGACAGAGGCAGTTAAAGTGAACGACAATGCGAAATTGAGTAATGTTATTTATTGTAGTTTGCATGTGCATTCTATCTGCACAGATTTAAATACGTACACGTTTAAGCATCTAGAGATGGGACCACCATAGTGTGCAGGAGCATGATCTTATCCTACTACATCAGATACTTCTGAGACGCAGATATGCTTTTCGAGATATTGATTTCTGGGGCTTGTTAAAAGACGGGACTGGATCAAAGGTAACTCTGAGATTCTAACATATTTCTTTTTGATAACTGTACAGCCACCATCCAGAGGAGTGGCTCCCTCGCTGCTTGACACACAGATTCTGCTGCGATAAAGGAATGAAGGTTTTCACCAAAGGTTTTTGATGGTGCATATAAGTGTGAGAAGGCATTTTTTGAATTACATATATTACAAAAAGGATTCTCAAAGTCTGTATTTTAATCAAGGATCAAGCAGGAAGTGACACATTGTGGAAGAAGCTACATACTGCTTGGACAAATTCCAGGACTGATCAGGTCAGATCTTAAAAGACTCAAAACATGTGACATTACTGATGCTTGCGGCTTCAAAATGGTAATCAACAAACCAATGGTTGACGTCAGTTACTACATCGTCTTCTTATTTACGGTCAATGGGATACACTCATATAATTTAAATGACCCTGTGAACATTCCTCTGGCGCTACCCTCAGGACAAACTTTGATATAGTAGGCTGTGTTGAACTTCTCTCCTTTTGGTTAATTTAGTCTGATGATTTAAAACGACAGACATTTTTCTTTTCCACAGTTGTTGTGTTGATGTTTCAACTGACGCTGACTGAGAAGGTGGTGGGTAATGGTATACGTTTAGACCGTGAGAGAGGCTGCGTTGGAGTGGGAATGTTGCTACAGGGTACGGATGCAGAATAAAATACAAAGCAGTCTAAATGTATTTAAATGCCAAGAAACCACATGGTGTTTCATGCTATTCCATGTTTGTACTTTGAAGCCTGATGCTTCAACACAACATCAGTCATTTTGTCATTCATCTGGATGCGAGCAAGGAAAGCAACAAAATAATACCTGGTATGCATCGATTTGATTAGCCAGAAATGTTTGTGCCAGATGATACAGCTGCCAGATTTTGCTGCTACTGTGCAACTTCGGCCGTGCTACCATGCTTTCTGTTTCACTAGAGCCCTTTGCTGCAGCACTGCCTTGCCAACGCAGTGGTCTCATCAGACAGCGCTGCGTTGAGGAGCTTGCTATTTGGTTTTTTTGTAGAGTCCTAACTGCTGTGTGGGATTCATAGGTCTGTTTCTACAAACACCATAAGAAAATAAAACACTGCAGAGGCTGCAGAAAGCATCAGAAATCATACAAACCTTGTGCTTACACACACACACTTATGATGATAATAATAATAATAATAATAAACTTTATTTTTATGGCCCCTTTTATACAAGAAAGGGAGCACAAAGTGCTTTACAATAAGGGAAAATAGACAAAGAATAAACAAAGTACAGAGGGGGATTGAAAGCCATAACAAATGGAAAAAAGATGAAAAACCTAAAACACACTTGATTAAAGAAGATAAAAAATAAAATAAAATAAATTGCACTACATAAGATGGAAAATAAAACCCACCGAATAATAACATTAAAATCAGTATTTATTTATATCTGCAGCATGCACATATACATCAATAAACAAGTGTGCAGCATCAAAAGGCACATTCTCTTTATAGATCAGAGGTGGAGATCTTTTAGACAAAAACTCTGAAATTATTCCTCACTCTCTACTTTTCGACGCCTAGGTCTCTGAGGCTATGCACAAACACAGCAGAACCCACTTAGTATTTGTATTTATGGATCTTGAACGTACATTAATGTCCTCCTTATGTGAGCAATGTTATGGTGGACAGGATAAGTGATTCATTAACTCTAACGGCTACACATTATGTCCTTTGCCAGTGATGTCTTCTAAGTGTCCTTGAACACTTTGTGAACTCTACTTGCTCTCTCACTGTTAATTAGTTTGAATAGGTGTGTCAGCTAAATGTATAATTTGAAACTGTAAATTATCTCAAGTTAAAAAAGGAAAAGGGGGAGCAACTGCTGGTACTGTGGGAGGTAAAGTAGATCGAAAGCTGTGCCAAATAAATAGATTGTTTCCTCCCTCTGGCTTAAAGGTCCTGGTTTTAATGCGAAAGAATAAACTTCCCAGCTTTTTCTCAACAGTAATTCCAGTAGTCATTAGGCTACATAGTGAGTATGGCGGGATTTTATTGAATAATAAGCCAAAGATGTATTTGTGGGCCAGTGCCCTCCTAAAGATTTTATGACAGAGGCAGTTAAAATGAGCGACAATGCGAAATTGAGTAATGTTATTTATTGTAGTTTGCATGTGCATTCTATCTGCAGAGATTTAAATACGTACATGTTTAGGCATCTAGAGATGGCTCATCATAGTTATGTTCACAGCAGGAACATGATCTTATCCTACTACATCAGAAAAGATACTTCTGAGACGCAGATATGCTTTTCAAGATATTGATTTCTGGGGCTTGTTAAAAGACGGGACTGGATCAAAGGTAACTCTGAGATTCTAACATATTTCTTTTTGATAACTGTACAGCCACCATCCAGAGGAGTGGCTCCCTCGCTGCTTGACACACAGATTCTGCTGCGATAAAGGAATGAAGGTTTTTTTGTCATCAAAAGTGCATATAAGAGTGAGAGGGCATTTTTTGAATTACATATATTACAAAAAGGATTCTCAAAGTCTGTATTTTAATCAAGGATCAAGCAGGAAGTGATACATTGTGGAATAAGCTACATACTGCTTGGATAAATTCCAGGACTGATCAGGTCAGATCTTAAAAGACTCAAAACATGTGACATTACTGATGCTCTTTAGAGTAACGTTGAGGATGGAGGAGCGTCTTTGATCATTTTTTAAGGGAATCCTTAACGGAGAGGCTGCAGAGGTCAAATCCAGTAATGATGACTTAAATAACTTTGCTGTTGCACATGTAGAACACTACGTATTACTGTTAGAACCCTATGTATTACTATTAGAACCCCTATGTATTACTATTGGAACCCTATGCATTACTATTGGAACCCTATCTATTACTATTAGAACACTATGTATTACTATTAGAACACTATATTACTATTAGAACACTATGTATTACTATTAGAACCCTATGTATTACTATTGGAGCACTATGTATTACTATTACAGCCCTATGTATTACTATTAGAACCCTATGTATTACTATTAGAGCCCTATGTATTACTATTAGAACCCTATGTATTACTATTAGAACCCTATGTATTACTATTGGAACCCTATGTATTACTATTAGAACAGTATGTATTACTATTGGAACGCTATATTACTATTAGAACACTATGTATTACTATTGGAACGCTATATTACTATTAGAACACTATGTATTACTATTAGAACACTATGTATTACTATTAGAACCCTATGTATTACTATTAGAACCCCTATGTATTACTATTCGAACCCTATGTATTACTATTAGAACCCTATGTATTACTATTAGAACCCCTTTGTATTACTATTAGAACACTATGTATTACTATTAGAACCCTATGTATTACTATTAGAACCCCTTTGTATTACTATTAGAACACTATGTATTACTATTAGAACACTATATATTACTATTATAACACTATATATTACTATTAGAACACTATATATTACTGTTAGAACCCTATGTATTACTATTAGAACACTATATATTACTATTAGAACACTATACATTACTGTTAGAACCCTATGTATTACTATTGGAACACTATATATTACTGTAAGAACCCTATGTATTACTATTAGAACCCCTATGTATTACTATTGGAACCCTATGTATTACTATTGGAACCCTATGTATTACTATTAGAACACTATGTAAACACTATGTATTACTATTAGAACACTATATATTACTATTAGAACCCTATGTATTACTATTAGAACCCTATGTATTACTATTAGAACCCCTATGTATTACTATTGGAACCTTATTTATTACTATTAGAACACTATGTATTACTATTAGAACACTATGTATTACTATTAGAACACTATGTATTACTATTAGAACACTATATATTACTGTAAGAACCCTATGTATTACTATTAGAACCCATATGTATTACTATTGGAACCCTATGTATTACTATTGGAACCCTATGTATTACTATTAGAACACTATGTAAACACTATGTATTTCTATTAGAACACTATATATTACTATTAGAACCCTATGTATTACTATTAGAACCCTATGTATTACTATTAGAACCCCTATGTATTACTATTGGAACCTTATTTATTACTATTAGAACACTATGTATTACTATTAGAACACTATGTATTACTATTAGAACACTATATATTACTGTTAGAACCCTGTGTATTACTATTGGGCAGCATTATGTCAAAGCAGGAACCCAACTGTGTTCTGTGCATTTGCTGTGGTGGGGTCGTCCCTATGTTCCCAGGGTCCTGTGTTAAGTTCACTAACACAAGCTACCATTAGCCACCATAAGCTCCTTCCTAATATCCCCTTTTCATCATACAACATTGAACACCGCTGTGGTATTCAGCACAAGATAGACAATAGAATAGGAACATATTTGAATGGTTTAGTGAAAAGTTTTTTAACACTATTTAATATTCACAAAAGCATCTTCATTTCTAATTTACAGGCCTTTTTCAATTACAGCAAACTGGAATTCAGTCAAACAAATTTAATTACAAGCAGCAGCACATTCTGGAGGCCAACCTTTAAGAGCAAACACACTCACAGCGGTGCTACCTCAGACTTTGCTTGCTATGAAATTGAAAGGGAATGGATTGATGCTGTTAAGGTGAAATTATTCAATCTGATGTAGATACCAACTGCTCTAATGGCAAAGGGGATTCAAATTACTTAAGTGTTAGCCTGTTATGAATTTTAAATGAGAAATCATGTCCCATTTCCTGGGTTTAATCAAGTCTCTTTGAAAATCAGCCACTGGATTTCTAGTTTAATATACTCACGGTTAGAAAGGAGAGAGAGGGGAAATGAAATACGGAGTCCTGACTCGGTGTCACAGTGCACTTTGCGTCTGTCAGCAGAATGGCCTGGCATAATTAGGTAAAGCAGCACAATGGAAGAACTGTGTTCAAAGCCAAGAGCTCTACTCTCTTATTTATTTATTAATTGGTTTTGGAGACCTATCTGCCTCGCCTTTTAACCACTGCACATCAGAGTGAGCGGCCACTTAGGGAGGCTGGGATGTACAGAAACATTAACAGTCACATCAGAGACACTACAAAGCTGACTTTGCCTTGTTCTTTTACACGTTGCAGTTACAAGCAGAGACGCTATCTGCTCACACTCTAGTATTGAGATTCCCCGCGATCGACTACAACCGGAAAATTCATCTTAATCTAATCAGATTAGTCCGGGGGGAGGGACGAAAAATAAATTGCAGTTATTAACCTTATTATTGACCTGTTATTACGAAGTGCACTCCTATTGACCTAAGTGCCCCGCATTTGAAATATTGTAAATATTCATGAGTGAGCGCAGGTCCCCGGAGATAAATTGGGCCCTCGCCTGTGTGCCCACCTTATCAGGCGAGGGGTCAGGGCTCAGAGTAGAGGCAGTTCAAAAGCTTTCCATAAAATCCAACCTAGAATGGAAAGCTCTGCTTTACATCATTCCCCATTTCCTGCTGCCAGCAAGGACTTGTTAAAGCAAGAAATTAGGCCACTGCCGATTTTCCAGCTTCGTTGCTGACCCAGAACCTGCAGGAGCTTCACCTGTCAATAACAGTCAGCTGTCAATATGCCTGAACTGGTTTGCTATTTCTGCTTTTGTCAGACAACATGTTTTGACATTGGAAGATGAATCTACACATTGTGTTGTGTAGAAATTGCATTTTAGTAAGTAATTTAAAGGCACAACAAGTGGGAATTGTCTAAACACAGTTATATGTATAGACTCGTACAAACATAATCCTACTCAATCATCGCTTACTGTATGTGACCCGCAAGAAGTGTGTGGCAGTGTCTGTCCCTGCAGAGCCCCCGTCCTCCCGGGACTTTCTCTTTTCTTTTCACTGTGCTGTGTTCAGGACGTTTTCGGGCGTCAACCTATAAACACGTAGCGACCAGGTGCCGGATCGTAAAACGGAGAAAAGGAAGATACAAAAAGCGGACAAAGCGTCGAGAAAATAGTTAATTGCAACGCCAAACCCGCTGGCAAACACCCTAACCCTAGTTGACTGTTTTAGCATCTTTCAGCATCTTGCTTTGATGGCCCGCAACTTCATCAACTTACTTCTCCAGCAGCAGCAGGCAGCAGTTTTCAGTGTAAAAGCTCTCATAAATCAGCAGTAATTTACCTTTCCAGCACCAAGCAGCAGACAAACAAAGTAAGCATCTACAGTAGCTCACATTGTCACATTGTTCAGCAGCTGCAGACCAATTTATATTTCTCAGGAGGTGGTGGAAACCAAAGCAGAGCTATAAAGGAGTGAATATTGGACATTCATCAGGCGATCAAACACATGACGCCAAATAAATACTAATATTGTTGTGTCACTGGAAATAGACGACTACTTGTTATAGCCATATTCACTTTTTTAAGGCCATAAAATGTTAAATGTGTGTGATTTTGAGTTCTGCCTCCAAGTTTCCAAAAAAAACTGATTAGTCAGTAGAATTTCAAATATTTTTCTCGCTCAACATGAAAAAAAAACTGTAAATGAGTTGCAGACATTTCCCAATAAAGATTTAATGGCTTGGTTAATAACATTTAGCAGGAACATAATAACCCCTAACCTGGGACTTCTGAGTACTTTGGAGGGCTCTCCTGTCCAATGTGTGTCTACAAAATGGGTTATTTGGGATTTATGCCAAAGGCAGGACAGGCTATGGAGTTTGTTTACACTGTTAAGTGGACAACTGAAGTACGCAGTTGTGGGAGAGACAACAATGAAAGAAGTGAAGCTTTTTTAAATGATCAGTTATTCTAGTCGATACAATCGCATTCAATGGCAACCCGTGAAACCTGCATATAGTAACACCTGCCCAAATGAATGAAACTTGTCTCTGAAGCAGATGGAGAACAGTGAAAACAAAAGCAGAACTTGTGATGATCAAAACACGTTAGTTTACGTTGAGTTCTTGCATAGAAAAAGGGCCAATTGTGTCTGTAATATATGATATGGTGAAAGGGAATCCGACACAAGAAAATAGAAGCAGCACAATGAAGTGTTTCCAGGGGCTCGCTGAAGGACTGTTGACTAGCTTTCGGGTTTAAAGGTCTGTTATGTTTGGAGGATTGCGTGACAGTCAGAGCTGTGGAAGTTCATACCATTGAACCAGTGATAACATCTGCACGCTACAGGATGAAGCAAAGCATGCCTTGTGGATTTTGCAGGCTATAGTCTAATGTGAATTATTTTAGCATTGCTGACTGTTGTTGTCATCTGTTGTCCTTTTCTATTGGTGTTCAGCTTTTCTTCCCCCCCTGTGGACAAGCTGCCATTTCCTTCAAGCTCCAAACCTTTCTGTGACCTTAAAGTCTTACATCCACATCTCGAGCTGTCCTGCACCTTACACATACAGCACATTGATCTTGCACATTGCTATCCTAAATTAAGATGAAAGTCAAGATTTGATAGTACTCCTTGAGGTCAGCCCAGTTTCTGTGGCCTGAGCCCGCAGAGACTTCATGTCCCGGTTCTGGGCAGAGGGCCAAGCATCACCAGCCACAGCCCCCCCAGCCGGCCTCCAGAGCTCGGGGTCAGCTGAGGTTCATCCACCCTTCAGATAGAAAATGATCCGAAGTGTGTGGACAAGCTCACAGTTCATAAAACAGCGGGCAAACCCGCATTGAAAAGATAAAAAGACTGACCTACTATTAGAATGGACTCGTGTAGTTTTATGGGCTGTCACGTTGCTGTGGCGACATTAAATAAGGCTGTGACACACTGGTGACATGATATGTTGCGGTGTGATTACACATTAATTGTATAATTGGTCTGTGATGTTTTGATCAAATTCCACTAAAATGCATGAACATGTTCATTATTTGGTTTGTGGGATTTAAGAGAGACTTTAAATGTTGCATGATCTAAATGCTAATTCAGGTACTTTTTTAAATTGATGGAAAATCTCAGTTAAACACATAAAATCCCAATTTTAGATGGGTACTCCAGTGATTTAGTGTAGCACTTCAATAAAGTTGGGGGACTTGCAAGCGATTAAAACAGAAATGACAAAGTCAAAGTAGCAGAAGACGAGATATTCTGACTTTTAGTCCTTAATGGATCAATGAATCTTACATTTCCCATATTGCAATCGACAGCATGTTTTTGTTCGATCCTCCCTGCCTGGTAAATACCCATATCTTTCAAACTCCACACCCCAGCTTGAACTTTCATTACTAAATTAATTCATACATTTCACGATCAAAGTTTTATTGAAAATTCGATCTGCTGTCTCCCTCACATAGTAGCATTCTGTCAAACAAGAAACAAGCTCCAAGGCACTCTTCTAGCAAACAGTAACATACACTTTATTTCATAGTGTCATTTTAAAAACACGGACACTGTAAATACATGTTAGAATAGAGCTGACCGTCACGGAGCAGCACACGCAGCCATTGTGTTTTACTTTGTCTGAACTCAATCCCTGGGACACCCGACACATTAAAGAGTCTGAGGGGAAATGATGTGATGTCAGAACTTGCATATACATAACGTATATCTGATAAAAAGAAGTTTACATAGATAATCATTACGGATGTGATGTAATATCACATGTTGGACTGAGGTAGATTCACAATGTTTGTTTCTCTGATGACTTTTACATTTGAGAAGTTTTTTACCAATTATTACATCAGAATAAGGGACAAATCTTTTTTAATGATACCTTCAAAGTTTTGCACCATAAGTAGCCTGCAAAAGACACTTCATGTAGCCTATTCATGCCTTTTAGACGTTGCTCATAGAGATTTGAATCCCTTGAGAGCCCAGGCCCACGCTGTTGCTTTCTCACTGCTTTTAGCAAGATGTCTCATTCCATATATTTGGAAATCTAGTCTCCCATGCATAGTTAAGGGAGGTTATAGTTTATTTGAAGTTGGAAAGGCTCAGATGTACCACTCAGGGCTTGGTTAATGAAAAAAAAAAGTATGACAACCATTCCTGGACTACTATAATAATGTCTTCGCTGCAAGAAATACTAAATGAGCCTGTAACTGATAACCATAACTATGTAGAATCCTGACTACGGTAGCCGTAATGCTGCAAGCGGTGCGTGTTCTGCCATTACAGCGCGTATCCCTTTGCGTAGCTAGACAGTTAGCTAACATGCAAAAGTCCTCCAATAAAGATGCAAGGCTTGCTTTCTTGACTTTACTGTTCTTCTTTTACTTTGTAAAAAGACAAATAGTTTCCAAGGCTCAAGCATCACAGACACAAACACAGTTTTTTAGCGTCTCTGCTCCACGTGTTGATCTCGTAGCTCGTAAACGAAGATCCTCGCAAAGCAGAAGCGCTCACTCTGACACGCCCCCAGCAAACCAACAAACCAAGGAGCGCTCACTCTGAGTCAAAAAACATGTCCCAACTCTATAAACATAGAAATAGGCAGCACAGTGCGGCTTTGTAGTTTACCAAAGTTGTGCTAAAACATTTTGACAGAGCGCCGTGTACCACACAAAATCGCTTCGAGATCAGTAAACACAACCAGAATTAATCCATATATAAAGCGCTCCGGATTATAAAGCGCACTGTCGCTTTTTGAGAAAATTAAAGGCTTTTAAGTGCGCCTTATAGTGCGGAAAATATACTATATATACCACAAGCAAGGGCCTTGCTTGTGTTATCAACTCAGCGGGCACATTTCCTGCCTAATGGGGAAGTGACCACACAGGCTTTTAGAATAAGTAAAACGTGATTACTGGTTGGGAGCCGGTGCGTTCAGAACTCGCTCATGTTACCTGTCTGGTTCAGCTGCCCCCCTGCAGTGGTGCTGTCCGTGGTGCTGAAAACCCTCCTCACTGACAGCAGCAGAAGCTCTTGCTGTGCACAGCATGCTCCTACACACACACTCTGCCTGCCTACAACAGACTACATGTTTGCTAACTGAGGGAGTTTGACAATATATATTGCATGGTCAGTAATCAGACCTCATGCCTCTTCTCCGGCCCTCGAATGGAGGTAGTTTTAATGTCCCGGCTGCTCGTACAGTACAAAAGCGATGGAGAAAATAATCCCATCTGTCTATTTTGTTGTTCGGTGCCTGTTTTTTTTCTACATGGGAATAATTTGAAAACAATTGGATTTGCTCTATCTCATACCCTCCCTGGGCCTCCTTGAACATGACAATTCACTTCTCTGCTTTATACCAGGCACTCATGTCTCTCCTCGGCTATTTAGGCTGTAATGTGTGCTATAAATAACATCAGGGCCGGAGCAAAGGGACAGAGGGCATATTGCCACACAGCTGAGTAACGAGCGATGTTAAAAGCCGTTAAATATTTTCGTGTAATTAATGCAGCATATGGTAAGACAACTGCTACAGAGACTTGATGGTGTTACTTATCTCCGATAAGGTTTTATACACTGGGAGGAATAAGTATCAGCTAGCTTCACCTTAAACTAAATGTAAATGTTTATCTCATGTTAGCTATAGCACCTGCCATTTAATGAGCTAATTAAGTTACACAGTCGCCCTCGCAGTTCTCAAAGCAACACAGCCAAAATACTTTTATTTTGAGCATTAACATGCATGACAACATTTGCATTGTTCCTCAGCGTGAAATGTTCCATAATTTATTAGTGCAACTGTGTCGTTGTGGGCCTTTTCACACAAATGTTTAATTAATGTTAGAGATACTAAACTTTAACTCTTGTATTCATAGATGCCAACTGCTTTTCTGAGTCTCAAAAAGAAATATGGAAAGATGTATGTATGCCCCCCTGCAGCATACATACATACATACATACATACATACAAAGTTTTGCACCATAAGTAGCCTGCAAAATACACTTTATGTAGCCTAATGACCACCCATTGACCTGGGTGGTCACTTCCACATTAGGCAGGAAACGTGCCCGCTGAGTTGATACCACATTGTTCAAGTTGATTTCCTGGCTTTCCTTTCTTTTCCACATATGTAAAGTGTGTAGAATGTTATATTATGCATAAGTCTTTTATTGGTTAGAAATGTAAAGCAGGTTTACAGGAGGTCATGGTAAAAACAAAGTACTGAATGGGTGCAATGCCAATTTTGATCCTTCCAGTCAGGGCACTCTCATCATGATACAGTACGTGGCTCTGATCCCAGAATGCTTAAAAAAAGCAATTATAAAGACAACTTGCATTACATACCCCCACTTATCCAACACAGAATTACATAACACTAATGTATAAGTGCTGATAAAGGATGAGGCTGGGGTGGAGGGTAACTGCTCAGCAGGGGTGACGTACGGTCATGGCTGTATGTGACCGATGGATGATATAGCGTTGATGTATGACATCTTTGTCTTTGTCACATTTTGCTAATAGCACTTACATGCTTTCACTTAAATAAGGTTTTGAAAGCAGGACTTTAACTTGACGTGGAGTATTTCCACAGTGTGGTATTGCTACTTTTACTCAGGTAAATACTTCTTCCACCACTGAACTCTCACGTTACTGACGGTAAAGATCCATTTGAATCAATACAGCGGCTTACATTAGAAGTCTATTTTCTACCATTTTCCATGGATGAATTCAGTGATTGTGTATCGGGTTCTGAGCGCTGCCAAAATAAACACTGGTGACCTGCAATGAAAAAAATCTGCCTACAAGTCTGATGTCAGCAGTGGTGTTCATGTTGCCAAGCTTCCAAATACTTTTGGCATTCAGAAATGGGTGATGATGTACAAAGTGGGCCGTAGATCTGAAACTCTCAATCTGACATGACGGTATGAAGTGTTACTTTAAAAAGGTTTGTGGGCCAGAGTTAGGCCAAACCTACACACTATGGTCAAAATAACATTTTGGAGAAGTGCAGCTCAAAAGTAACAGCTGATCTCAAAAGGTTTATTCAAAGGTAATGCTAAATAATGTGGGCTTTACAGGGTGAGCATAAAGTAAAGTCACAGAATGACTAAAGAGCATTTTAAGTCCCCTTGGCTGCAGATGATTTTGTATTTAGCTTATGAATCCAATACATTTAGTTTTTGAGACAATACTGGTTCTTACAGTACAGCCATGGGAAGCATAGAAGAAATCCATCGTTTCAATACTGAGGAAGCGAACAAATTAGACCCTGGAGAAATGTTCAGCTTCGTTGTTTGATCAATAATATAAAGAAATGTCCCCAAATATTGTTAAAATGTCCTTAAGTAACCTACATATTGGACAACAAGTAGACAAACAAGGGGCAAATGCTGGAGGAGCACACACAGCTTTATTGTATTGGGATGGAGGAATCTCACCACGTACAAGTAAAGCTATCTGCATGACCAGACACCACTACAGGTAAGAGGGAAATATCTTCATTTGCGATTGGAGTGAACTGACGTTGAAGTCCGTGCAGTCGTAGCATTATTACTTCTGCCTGCGCTTCGTAAATCTCACTGGTGAAATGGACTTCCTTAGATCTTCCACCGACCACGAACTTTGAAAAGTGGATGGAGGTTTGACAAAGCTTCTCTTTTTACCCGTGGTATAAATACAATGATACAACGTAGACATTTTTTGTTTCCATCTAACTTTATTGAAGTCAACACGTTTACAAACGTATCGACAAGGTGATGATATGAGGTGTAGAATTCACACATAAAGCATGTTGAAGATAGCAGAAATTAAAAACAAAAAAACTAGCTGAAGTAGAAAGTAAAGATAAACAGCCTAGCATCGTTCCGTCATGGGTCATGTTTGGACCCAAATGCAGCACACAGTAAACCAGGAACAGTTGGCAATAACGTTTAACATCAAAGCGTGGCAGGTACCGGGCAGGGCAGTAGGCGAACCAGTAGGGGACAGATCGTGGCCGGGCAGAGGATCGGGAATCAGAAGAGACGAGCAGGTCCGAGGCAGGCAGGGTGGGCAACAGGAAAACAGTCTGGAATGAAGTGCTGGAACGTCTGGCATGAGTCACAGGACGATCTGGCAAAGAGTGGGTGAGCAGGAGAGGCTTAACTACTGGCTGGATTGAAGATGAGATGCAGCTGGAGCCCAGGTGAGCTGATGAGGTGGGAGTAGCTGGCTGTGGAGGTGGAGGTGGAGTGGAACAGTACAGAGGCCCAGCAGGTAAGGAGAGAAACAGCGGAGATCCAATTGAGTATTTTTGAAAACAAATGTTAAAAATGTTAATAGTGGACAGTTGCAGTCAGCGGGCACATGCTCAGGAAGGTGAAACCTCAAATGGCAAGCGATCTGTGTCTGCTGTGAATGAAATTGGGACAGCATCTGAAAAAAATGACACTGTGGCATGAGCTGTGCTTTTTCACAAGTGGTGAAACAAAAAAGAGGCTCTGGATTTTTCAAGTGTCACCTGTAAAGCAGAAAACCTCCCCAGTATTACCACTCAAGTTTTATGCTTGAGATAGAAAGGCAGTCATGCTCAATATGTCCAGTCCAAGAAGCTCAAGTCTTCTAATTATTTCCAACTGCTGATGAACACAGCCTCCCCTCAGTTCACATTAACCCACATAGAGAAATCAGCATACTGCGTTTCCTCCAATTCCTCTGTACCGTGTCCAAACAGGTCTCACAGAACTGTGCACTGTGGTAGCGCGCTTTGACCCTAATCTTAAAGATTGGCAAAGCTGTTGTTATTCCATTCTGTTGTGATATACTCTGCTCAGTGAACAGGCATTAGAAAGGTATGAAGGCCCCAGAAGCCAGACTCGCCACATTGCCTTGAAAACCCCTCTATGTGGTTGCATCCTTGAGCTCAGGATATCGGATCCTTCTCACCAACCAGTACCCGTGTGACAGTGACCTTACTGAGCCTTTCCTCCTGAGCTCCAGGTGATGAAATAATTTGTAGACGACATGTTGAACGAGGAGGGACCCTCCTCTTCTGGTTATACCTCTACAGGGGTCATGATTCTCAGACCGGTGAGCTAACCAAGACTCTTTCAGTATTTGGGGTGAATGACTACACAGTAATGGATGCCAACCCTCTTCCCACAGTTCAGGAAGCTGGATTCTCTTGCACTGTTGATTTCACCAGCCTTGGTCTAAATGACTCGCAGTGACGAGAAATGCAATCATCTGACCTCTTTGTTCTAATTCAAGGTCATGCTTTAAGAGGGTCTTTTTTGTGCACATGGACAACATCGTTTGGTGAGCAGTAAAAAATATTCACAGAATTGGAATGTCTGGTTGTGGTGGGGGGTGGGGGAGGGTGGAGGATCGATCTGAAAGGCTGCCACTTCTCTGCGGTGATGTAACATGCGTTCCCCTTGTGGGTATTTAAAACGGTTAAGCCCAGCACTCAGCTAATCAGATACACACTAAGGCTCCAGGAATTTACTTTTTTATTGTTGAATACAGGAAGGGAAAGTGCAACCGAGTGCAAGATAATCTCTCACAAGCAGTCCTACAGGAGACAAAACACTAGAATAAATACACAACTTTCAAACAACAAATATCCGATAACGGACCCCCAGACAGTGGCAATGTCTGGGGGTCTTCAATTTATAATCCTTGCTCGTCCCCAACTCTCTCTATTTAAAGTACAGATATTTACTTTATCGCATTTGAGGACATTGTTATATAGCAGCAGCGCTGACAATTAGCAGCGGCGCTGTCCTGCTGTTGCATGTTTATCTGGTAAACACTGCTTAATGTCTGTCTCCTCAGAGTTGTCAAAAGAGCTTTCAATTTTTCAATTCTGAAAGGAACAGCAGGGAAACTCTGAATGTGTTCCTGCATCAAGGAGATTGTAGAAAAATGAGGAGGTAACTTTCAATTCAACCACTTCATTCAGCATGAAGGAGGACCTTATCACACTCCTTTCCAAACCCCTGTACCAACTTTACATCCCTGCCAGTATCAGGATGCAACATTTGGATTTGATATTCTGAGAATGTTAAACCTGGTCTGCTGGACACAGTTGAGTTTGGATGTTGGACGCCATGTAAAGAAATGCAAAGTGTCAATTAAACCGCTTGGAAAAATGCGAGGGTCTAAGGACAGAGGGTGTTGTATCCTGTAGTCTGTAAAGCACACTGAGACAAATGTGTCATTTGTGATATTGGGCTCTATAAATAAACTTGATTTGATTTGAAATCTGTTTTCCTCATTGCTGTGTTGACTTGTTACTTTGTGTTCCAAAGCTGGGAACACACACACACACACACACACACACACACACACACACACACACACACACACACACACACACACACACACACACACACACACACACAAACACACACACACACACACACACACACAGCTGTGTTGATATTCTTCCATTGCTGAGATGCTTTGCTATGTTCTCATATCTTAAGGGGTTTGTCCATCCATTTATGATTTGTCAAATGCGATTAGCAGCTCTTAACAAGCGACTATCAACCCTCAATGTTCTGCCTTGTGTGGTTATTTTCATTTGTCAGGATATCTCATCGCTTCTTATTCCTTAATTATTGCTATCCAAGAAATGATCAGGGACAACATTGGGTTGTCATTGCTAAGCCGATCTGTGTGTCCTGAAAACTTATCAGCCTAACCAGTATTGACACAGACGAGCAGATGTGTGCTCCAATCCCCTCGCCCTGTTTTGGGTTCAGAGATTTAAGTCTACAATCTATCAACAAAATGTCTCCACCATAAGTGGGCAATTAAAAAAACATATACAGTCTTGTTAATAAAGTATTATATACAGTCTTGTTAATAAAGTGCTCTTTTTTTACACTGAAACTCAATAAGCTGCCCTTTGAGTTGTAGGAAAAGGATTGTTGAAGCAGTTCTCCTTTCAGTCCTGGATTATAGGGATGTCGTTCACAGTCATGCTTTCACCCTGAGGGCTTTAAATCCTGTTTACTATTCTGTTCTTGTGTTCATTAATGGAGATCATTATAACACTCACCACTATTTTCCACGATAAGGTCAGTTGGAATTCCCACTTAGATGTAATAACCGCAGTACTTATTCATCTTCAAAGCCCTTGCTGTAAAATTTCGATCTCGTATCAAATTTTTGCCACGATGGAAGATACTGAACTCTTGCCAGTGATTTTTGGAAGTACTGCGTTACTGTTCTGAAATAACAAACATTTATTGTACTCATCTTGACTATATTACCATATTTGGTAATCATTACAAGTAATGAGGCAATTTATAACAACCATGACGTCATTAGTATAAATTGCAGCCCAATTTGATGAAAGCTAATCAAATTATTTTTAAAATAGCACTCATGATGAAAAATTACTAATAAATGCACCTTTTTGTGTATGCACAAATCATATACGCACAGATATTGACTAACTTGACTAAAATAAAGACACTTTTTCACCATTTTCTTTATTGCCACATCACTATTCTTTAATTGCATTTTGATCGCAATTTAACTGTCAGTGTGAAAATGAAGGCTGCTGTCAGGAGAATCATTTTTATCTTGATGTATTCAGACAATGTCATGTCTGCTCTACTAATTCCAATCTTCAACTTCCTGTCCTTGTGAAATGTACTATGAATTCTCCTTAATTTGAAAATAAGAACAGAGCTTTGAAAAGAGCTGTCACTTTAACAAGACTCCACCAGTTCAACGTGTTCTTTGTGTTGCTTGTAGATCCTGGGGCCATTATGAAAGCTGCAGGAACAAAACCAAAGCAAACTGCTACAGCCACTTATAGACACAGTTTCACTTTCTTCTTGTGTTTTCTTTCTTACATGTCGTTCGATTGAATCCATCACAAATTAACTTTTGCGTCAAAATGAGTATCTACTTAAATCTCTCAGAATGATTATGTATTGCTTCAGGGTTGAGCTAAATCTGGCTCTGGAGTTCAGGTTAGAGCATGGATGTATAAAGACATCTGGATACAGAGTGGGAGGCGGGCTCCCTTTAATTCCTATGAAAGTTGTTCAGTGGCGCATGAAGCCGAAAAACATCGACTTCTGAGTATAAAATTACAAGCGCACTAGTGTTTTCCTTAACTCCTAACCGCTCGGCCTCGACTCATTCACATGAATGGAGAAAGGAAAATTAATGGATTAGACTTTTAGTGCATTTTACAACTTTTAGGACCTAATTATTGAAATTAGAGCTATTTCTGTTCGTCCTCACATAAAATAATCCTGTGACGGACCTGGAAGTTGTCATACCAGTTTAACCCTAACCCAAAGCCCGGCGCTGTTCCTGGTGGCTTAGGTTAGACACAGTAGGATATTGTCTGCACTTTTATTTAACCTGTGTATTTTTAACTTGAGAAAAATCTGATTTATGTATTGGTAAGATTTGCCAAAAGCTACAGGGTGTATATCAAAGTTGCGGCCAGCTTTGGTTTGAGATATATTTGCATCTGTACCTGTATCGCACTCTTTCTTAAATTATAATATTTTTCCCCCCATACTACAAGAACATTGCATTCACCACATGGGATACACAGGCAGGAACAGAGTGGTTTGACTCGGGGGATTTTACATGATTTAATTTAATCTTTTGAAATAAAAACTATAAAGTTAAGTTTGGGTATAAAAACTGCAAAAATGTTTTATATCTGGATGACATTTTTTTGTTTTAGCCTTTGGGAGGTGTAGGTTCATCTTCACAGGTATTGATTATGTCCTAGAGACTGTAATAATGAATTAAAGAATGGATTATTGCATCAAATGTCATTTGTTATAAATACTGCTATTAAAATTGCTGCATTCCAAGAAAATTCAATATATTGAGTGATCCTTACCATAAATAATGATTTAATGTATGTATAATAGAGGACTTTAATGCCCTGGAGAGATGGTCTTAATGAACCTGAATAGTTTCCTTTTTTTAAGTGTGGCATTAACCACATTTAAATAAAATCAGCCCACAGTAACTGTGATATGAATGACTAAGTATCCCAAACAGCATTTACAACCTTTGACTCTTTGGATAGTAAAACGTTTTGGATAGTTTATTATGCAACAACTAGTTGGATGTTTTACTCTACAGCACCGTCGAGCCACTTAACTGCAGACGTAGTTCATACATTTGTTAGAGGTTGTAGTCTCTGGTGTCTGGCAGTTTTTTGGAATACATTTTGGAATCGTTGTTATGTCACATGGGGAACATGTGAGGACTCAAATGCAAACAGTTAACAAAGAGGGCTTTATTAAAAAAGCTTACAAAATAACAAAAATACAAAAGGTAAAAAGTAAACTGAAAAGACAAACCAGGATGACACGTGGCAGTACGGGGAACCATCAACAAACAAGGGTGACACATGGATGACGAACAGACAAGGAACACTGGGACAGACAGGGATATACACACAAACACTAAACGAGGGAACGAGACACAGCTGGGAGAGAAAGGCAAATACACAGGAGGAAACTAATGAAGGGAACGAGACGCACCTGGTGAGAAGGCAAAAACACAAGGGCAGGAAGTAATACCAGACATGACACAAGGGGAAGGGAACATTTCAAAATAAAACAGGAAACATAACCAAGATCATGACATGTAAAGGGTCTGTAAATGTTAATGCTCTTCAGTAAAGCTCTTGTGTGTTAAGGTGGGCTGTAGGTCAGAAGGTGAAGAGAGTTGTCCATTAATCTCAGGGTTGTTGTTGCTGTTGGTCATAACACAGTTATAAACATGGAGAACAATTTCTTGAAGTTTTACAAGTCACTTAAAAAGTATCCAAAGTTTGAAAGCATGAAGTCTATATAAAACATGTCATTTGTATTTATGTTGCTTTATTAGTGAACAAATATCAACATAATTGTAGAAGACTTCCTCTGCTCACAGTTCACCAACCACGCTCTGTAAAATGTTTTCAGTGGGATTTAGTTTGTTTTGTATGAATTAAACAATTCTTAAAGCCAAAACTCTTTGCCTGGAGATATCTAATAAGAACTGGGAGTGGGGTAGGTACATTTTTTTCTTTTGGTTCTGTTCCACAAAAGTCAACAGTGTTATCTTTTATTAAGTCCCCATTTACTGTAATCTGTTGATCTGCCCATAGGGGAAAGGATTTAAATTCAAAGCCAGGTGAAAATCTTAATTCAGGGACAAAGGTTTAAAATGCCCTGTTACAAAAACCCTTAAACATCTTTGTCAGACTTCAAACCTTTTATATAATATTCTGTGACAAAAGGTTCCCCTTAACAAGAACTTTGGCCATATTTAGAAATGTAATCAACCTTGTTGTAAATGCAGCTGTGGACATGATGACCTTAATCTGGGAAAAGAAAGAGGCAATTCACTAATCTTGATTAATTTAACCCCTCGGCGTAAAGACAAGGGGAGGCTGGGCCAGTTAAACTTTATGGAATAAACGTTTCTCTTACTGTATACTTATATGTGCATATTGATCAATTTGTTTGATTTGAATGTTGCCAATAATTAAGGTATTGGGGCCTCACACACAGCAATATGTCATGTGCATGTAATAACATTTAGGATATGTTGAGCATCATCATTCACATTACCATGCACTCGCTGGCTGACCGAGTAGGGGTGTTTTCCACTCTTCCTCTTCCCTTTGATTGTTTTTTGGTAATAATGTAATTGATGTGGTTTTTGCTTGTTAAATGTTAGGTGGAGGCTTGGACCTTGTTTGGAGGCTCCGGGTATCAGGTTGCTGGTAGTAGCACAGTAGCACAGCCTTTTCTGTCATGATGTGTGGTGTGTACTACATCCGGGATTATGTGCTTGTTAAAAATCTGTGTGCCCCTAAATCCAGACGGAGAAGAACTCTGTTTTTAGGATCTTTTTTCATGCCATCCTCCTTGTCCACTCTCGCCCCTCATATTGTGTTTCAAACTGTTGGTGTGCTTTGTCAGCAGGCTAGAGAGCATGTGTGGTGTGAGATAGTTAGGCCATTACATGCACATTTTCTGCTTTCATTAGTTGTATGGAGGAGGATATTTGTCTTGGATCATCGCTCGGCAGCTGCTCTGCAACATCTGACGCCACTTCAGGAACAGGTCACTGATTATCCAGTCTATTGCCAGAGACCCTCATGGCAACATTTTCTGGGCAACCATAAAGCCATTCACACCTTAGTCGCTTTCCTTTTTTTTTTTTTTAAGATGATCGTTGTGCGACTAAATGTTCCCACTACATTTAAAGACTTCCAGGAGAGACGTGGTTGCTCCTTTCTCCCCAGCAGTTACCTCTATGCAGGACTAGCGTATCTCCCCAATCACACATGTGGAGAAAAACTGTATCTGTTGTGGTTCCATAATTGCAAACCTTTGACTAAAACAGCCAATCTGTTGCAGCAAATGTATGCATTATCAGTGAGATTCTCCTTTTAGCATTTACCTTATGTAATGTGCAACATTATTGTGCTCACAATTCCTTTTTGAAAGACTTACCTGTCGACAGTATAGAATTATTATGTCAGTATGCGCAGTAATGAATAGCTATCTAATTTTATGAAGGAAAGTCACAATAGCCCCCCCAGGCATTTTGGAATATGAGCACGTCTGCATGCTAATGAGGTAACTTGTAGCTGAACTGTGACTATTGACTAAGATCAGAGTGACTCCTCAGTGTTTTCAGGCAGGAGGCACGCTGTACTCAAGGGCCTCCTCTGATTCAGTTGTAGCAACTGCTGATTCACCATATCATTTTTTTCAGCCTGTGATTAAGCCTCCCACTCTTACCCAGCAGGTGTGTCCATGGATGTGTCACCCACCTGCTGGCTTTGGCCCAGGGGCTAAAAAAGCTAAATTGTTCACCAGGTAGGCACACGTGTGAGGCAGAGGTACAACATATTTCACCCCCGATGTTCTGATGTTAAAGACTAATGCCCTCAATAATATAACCATCGTACCAGTGCTAATGACATTTCACTCCATTGTCAAGGTGGAAATGACTAATAGAAGCTGTGCCTGTTCTTCTTGTATTATAAGGTGTTCATATTGCAGTGATTGCATTCAAAAGGGAAGCAACTCAATTTGCTGTGTATTGGCAAAAATATGGCGGTGCGATGTGTTTCATCATTACGGTTGGACACAGTTTCAAATTAGAAGCAATTCCAATGTGTTAAAGACCGGGTACCCATACAAAGAATATTGGGGAGATTAAAAGAGTTGTGATCACATGAGTCTGGATAAGGCTGTGTGCTATGTAAAGCCGGTCTGTCTGCAGGCAGAGCACTCTACTCTCACCCCCAGGACCGTAACATTTGATTTACTGGCCCGACATACCAGTTGGACTGAGTCTGCGAGATTTCAGCAGGTTTCAGTGTTACGGTAAACTAAACCTTAAGAAGTGTATATACAAATTGTGTAAATGTTTTTATAGATACGTTTTTCCCCCCCGTGAAATAAGCCTGTGATCTGTTTTGACCACTTCAAAGAATCAAAATGAAGAAAACGGAATCGATAAGCAGAAAAGAGAACTGAATAGTTAAAATCCAACAATCCCCAGCACTAACCATGACACCGTTACAATTCAATACATCGTGAGACTGGCAAGCTAGGCGATATATTGCTATTTCTTAAATCTGATTGTAGGAACAGTCATAGCAATAAGAACACTTTGCCATCTGCATAAAATCTGAGTAAAAATAGTTTACTCTATTTATGCAATTAGAACAGTGGGATCTGCATTTGCATTTATGACAGTCCCCGCACCCCCCAGCCTCACAGCACCACTTCGAGAGGGCACATATCTTTGCAAACAAAATAAAGTATTGACTGAGCTATTCTTTGCAAACAAACTATCGATGCAGGGTTTTTGAGAATCGATACCGTATCACATGTCGCGGTACGATACTGTATCAATATTTTCTTACAGCCCTATTTGAAATGTCAGCTTTTTATAACGCTCTTTATCTTTTTGTTGTTAAGTCATAACACCAAAGGTTTCTGTAGATGCATAGATGCAGGCATGTATGCTTTATAGAGTAGTGAGACATGGATGAAATGGTTACTAACTATTTAGCTGATAAGCTTTATAAACGTGTTCAATAATTAAAATTCCTGAATTATTGGCAACTTACTGTAAAATGTAGGAACTGAAAATAGAGGTTTTTGAGGCTATTGTGCACACCGACAAATACTAAATGAAATTGTTCATGTTAGGTTATATTAATTACACTGGCCCTTGTCTATTTCCAAAGCAAGATTTAAAGTCGATGCAAAGCGACAAGGCGAGGTAAAGAGATATGTATTTGCTCTGGACAGTAGTGTTAAAGAAAATGGCTTTAAGACTTCTGCGGTAGTTTCTTTAATGATCTTTTTATATTTTTTATAAAGGTGTTCAAGGCCCACGCTCAATAGAGGGCTTTTAAACTTCTAACGGTTTGTGTTAGAGCCTATATACTATATATTTATCTTCTTGACAAGGATAATCAATGCTCTTCCCTTTTAATCTGCACACAACCGACCTCTTGATTGGTTACTCTTGTGTGAAGAACTTTGCTTGTCACATGGCCAGTACATTTAAGTCCGTGTATGCACCCACTCTTACTCTGCAGGTTGATGGACCAGCTTAACCGACAGTGCACCCACCTGTGTTTTCAGATGGAGAAGATTAGATTACTGTGAATAACATGTAACCCCATGACAGGGGTTCATTTTTAACAGTACCATAAAAGTAAGCTCTTGGTAAGAATAAACACGCACGAGAGAAAGTTATTGATCTTGGTTGAGCTCTCGTTCTGTCAGAATAGGAATTTCCAAATGGACCTGCCAGTCACAGGCACTGAGTTGTGACTGCGGTTTAATATTCATGCACCTTCTTGTAATTGGCAAGTCGAGTCAAATGTCAGTGCTTCACAGCAGAGGCACAATCCCACATGTGGTAAGCATCCAAATGGGAGAACACAAACAAACATGAAAAGGCATATTGGTTATGTATGAGTTCCATGGACGGCTTATACTGGCACCCACGGGAGAATAGTCCGGGTCCGGAGAGAAACAATAACCAGAGGCGGGAGGGAATCGGATGAGAGCTGGGGAAAAAAAGGTTTGTATCAGTGCCAGTATGAATCTTTCCTCCATTTCCAGATGTTGTTGAGATATGGTATCTGCTCTCAACTGTCCGCCTGTCATAATACAGAAGCGTCTACATTCTGCTGATCAATCTTCTTTTATTCTCTATACCTTTCGATCCTGTCACTTGTTGAGTTACAGAAACAAATGAAGCTATACTAAAAGTCCTTTTCTTTCCTTGTGAATGCCAGAATACTAAAGAGGGCTTTTGGAGCTGCTCCATCACAGCTGGGAGAGCAGGTGGTGGGAAGAAGCCCAGGGGAAGGGAGGGGGGAGCAGACCTGGTGCCTCAGGTACTGCCGCTGTCAGGACAAAATTACTGGCATGGATATTTTCCATTCCCTCTGATGACTCCATACTTGACTTATTCATATCTGTTTTTCTCATCAATAACAAGGTCAAGTAACAAGGCCAGATAGTGGCACTCAATCATGATATAGCAGCTTAAGTGATACAAATATTGATCGTAAAATTATTTTGTACTGTACTGCTCTGCACATACTGTAGAAGGACCAGCCCGGTGTTTTGCACATTTAATCCATTTACTAAAAGTGATGTCTTCATTGATGACTATTTATGAAAGTGCACTGTCTGAGTTTTTTTATTATTATTATTGTGTTTATAATTTTTTGGAATTACTTATTGCACTCCTGTCGGCCTCAGCTCTTCATTGTGAGTTTGCATATCATGTGGAACAATGTAACGCTTAGCTGCTATTATTAGCATTAACAGTCATTAGGAACATGTTAGCATGACAACTGCAGTTCTTTTTACATTCACTTCAGTACAACTGCTAAGGATCTAAACTTTCATCCATCTCGTTTTATGCTTTCCGTTAGTGCAGCCTCGCAGAGCCGCTAGTGTAGCGCTTGTTCCTTTCCTCCCAGGGAAACACTGTATTCCATTTACTTTGCTACAATATGAAAATCAACTTGCAAAGACTTAAAACACTTTCACGTTAGGTAATCAATCCTTGTATGTATGTAACTTTTGTATTATGTACTGAAATAAATACAAATGCAAAGCAACACACAGCAGATACTTGCACCTGTATCCACTTCTTGCATGCAAGGCTACATATGAGTGGACAGAACACTACATCCACAGCACATGTTGGCTTTGTGAGGACTTGTTTCACTGACAGTTCCTTCTCGCTTGGTAATTTCTACACAGTGGATGAAGCTGAAGCTTGTATTCCGGCTCTTTTACTGTTCTGACTGCAGCCCTGGCAGTAATTGTATAGTCGTAAGGGCGTATCACTGCTCCGCTACCTTGAGATGGAAGTCATTTTAATGTCATCCCTGCAAAGGTAAAAATGACAAGAAATCAGTATCTATGGCATTTGTTTTGGTCCAATTTCAAAGACTGATAAATATAATATATGCAAACTGCAATTGTCAAAGCAATAAGGCATCAGTGTGATACAATGCGATACAATACTTAACTGTGGTTTCCAGCTGTTTTATGACCTGCCACCAGCAGGTCAAAGTTTTCACTTCACTTATTGAATAAGTTGGCAGAACATTTTTTTTATAGATATTCATGGTTTCCAGAGAATGAATCATTATGACCTTGGTGGTTTCCTGACTTTTCCTCTGAAACAACCAGCAGATTGACCCTTTTGGTTCAGAGTAACATGTCTGGTGCAGAATCCTACCAACTTTGGTGATCCTCTAGCACCAACATGAGGTTGTATTTTTTGGTTTTGAGTGCAATATCTTGATGGATTGCTGTGAATTGTGCTATTCAAGGCCCCCTAGACAATAATGTCTTATAACTTTGGTAAAACCATAACTATGGGTGTCTCCAAGGGTACCTGCTATTTCAGCGCAAAGGGGCTGGGTGAGGTGGAATATGAATGTGTGAGTGTAATGATTAATAAATCCGCTCTCAGCCAAGATAGGTGTGATGTTCACAACAAGCCTTCAGAACGGCTTCAATTCTCCCTTTAAAAGATTCTCAAAGTCTCTGAACTTCACCGGAGGGATGAACATTATTCTTCCTAAAGATATTCCCTCATTTGGTGTTTTGATGAAGGTGGTGGAGAGGGCTATCTAACACACCGCTCAAAAATCTCCCATAGGTGTTTCACTAGGTTGAGATCCATTTACTGTGAAGGCCAAAGCATATGATTCATCATTTTTCATACTCATCAAACCATTTACAGAGCATGTGACCTGTGGGTGTCTTTTGAATCTTCTCTCAATGTCACTTGGATATTTTTCCTACTGCAATATTGCGTGCTCAGCATTTTTAAACATGTCACGGTGCATAAAAGGACTGTAACTGTAACATGCATCTACACCTACATGGAAACATTTGCACCCGTTATGTTTCTCTGCTCATTTGTCAACCAACTGTAGGTTAAAAGCAAAATTCACCTTTTGTTTTCAGCAGATTATTCATAGTCATAGATAATGAGCAACATTAGCAGCTACGTCTACTTCTAAAGCCCCCTGGGCCAGAACTACTCCTGGCTGTAGCTTATACATTTCCAATGACCCTCCCCAAGCTTTGTTGTACATTTAAATGGATGACACTGACCTGGGAACAGGTGCCCAGTGTATCACTGCCTCTGTTTACTGTTGTCACTGTCAGTAGACATTATTTCCTTCATTTTCATTTCAGGTGAATCAGAAAAATGTCATGATCCTTTTTTGATGTAGCTGCTGAATTTTAATACACTATTTTCTTTTGATTTATGAAGTAAAAACATCACGTCCTATTGACTATGAGCTGAATCCATATTAAAACACAGCTGAATCTTATCAAATTGGCTTTGAGACTGTGGACCGTGTATCCAGATTTGCACAGAATACATGAGCGGAATAGGAAGGCATACCTAGCAGCTGGTTAAACTGGCTTTATTTTAAAACAGTTTGCCAAAAATGTGTCTCTTTACTCTGGCCTCATTTTATATTGATTCTATATTCATTATAACGACTCCAATGGGGAAGAACAATCCTACTGTAGGAAGAATATGAACTTGGCTCCATGTCGAGCTCCCACCCTGGCACAGTGCTTATCATGTGAACACATGTTTGGAGAGGAGATCTGCACCTCTACATCAAAGCTGGTCAGATATGATAACTTCATGTTTAGCATTTCACTGTTATTGTCCTCTTGAATTATTATTACCTTTTTGTCTCTTCCAAGGTTGTCTGCATTATTCAGTCCTTGATATAATATGTTCTGTTGCCCGTCATCATTCAGAGTGAAATATTCAACACCTCCCCCCCCCCCCCCCCCTCTTGTGTCTTAAGTGTTTTTCCAGCTTGGAGTACATTTTGTACAAGGAGTGAACATAGAGAGAATCATCATCTGAGACAGTAAAAGCCTCCTTCGCACTACATCTATCCCCCAATAACAAAGAAAATGGATCGTTCTGGGGGCATTTCATGAATTATAGCCTTTCAGTGCAGCAACATGATTTCCTTCTACAACCAACGTGTCATAATCAACGACAAGACATCAAGTTCTGATGTTGGAAATGATGATAATCGTGACATAATTATATATCTTTTGTCATCAGGACAATACAGTGTGTCTCCAATAGTGTACAGATAATGTTATTTGAGGTGAGGATTAGAGACACGCGATTAAACCTGTCATGCTGCACACTGCCTGGGTCTTGTATATGATCATTTTTGCTCCTGCTGATGCTTTCATTTTGCAGTGGCACTAACCATTACCGGCATAATTGCATCTTCAATCCGCCAAGAGATGCGCCCTTGTTGCAAAATCCATTAGCACACCACAACACTCTGCCCCTGGGACGAGGACGGGGGTTTCCAACAAGGCTTGATATCTCTGCGAGAGTGAATAAAACATGGACACTTTCCTCCTCTTAGCCGGCCCGACATTGATTGTCTTGCTGAGACAGGGAAAAGAATGACTCACCTAAGTTCATACCATGTATAATGAAATATTACAACGGCCTGTGTTTTTCTCGGTGCTAAAAAGTTTCGAGGGCACAATTAAATGATTTAACAACTCGGAAAGCCGGTATTAACGGCTGAATTATTAAAGGTTGGAGTATTGATGAACTCTGACATTACCGGTTCTTTTATCTTTACTTTTTAATGCTTTGTAATTCATTGTCCTGCTGCAGCATCTTCTCTGATCTTTGTGTCGGGGCTGAGCTCCTCCACTTACACACATAAATGGAGCAAAGTCAGCGAAGAGCTACAATGAAACCTTTGCGAGTAAAAAAATCAATAAATACACCTGCGCTAGCTCGCCTAAAAAAGCGAATAGTTACAAACGAGCTAAAACTAAAGGTGTTTAAAATGTCTTTCTATAACAGAGCTGATGAGGAGGACTGATTCTTTATTCTTTATAAATTTCAATCAGGATCATTTTTTCTTTATTGGTATTTAGGTTTATATCCAGTGAGATTTTGAGTTTATATAGTGACTTTGCTGTTGCTTCTCTAAAAACACTGTTTTAAATATTTGATTTGAAAAAAGAAAATATATAGTATAGTATATATATATATATATATATATATATATATATATATATACATAGACCGATTTTAATTTTGAGCGTTCTGAATGGTCGATTTGATTTTGAGCGATCTCATTGGTCGGTTTGAATCGAGCAATCAGAACGCTCAAAATCAAAATCGGTCTATGTATATATATATATACTATATATATATATATATATATATATATATATATATATATATATATAAAATATAATATAAAATAATATATATGTATAAATATATATTATTTTTCCATAATGTGGACATTCAAGAAAATGTCTTTGTTCTTATTTTCTCAAACGTATCCATTGTTCCTGTTTGTACTGTAATAATAACACGTGATAACCACGTGAAGAAGAAAGTAACACATTCTAACTTTAACTTTAAACATATGATCAGTCCCACATTATGAGTGTGTGAGGTTTATGAATTCCAGGCAGCCGTTTGGCAACTGGTGGGCCTCCAGTCTTTAATTGACCTCTGTCATGAGTCAAGTATCTGCAGTACTTTGGCTGCCGCACACAGCTATCTTCACCACTGGACTGGAGAATTCAATTAGCCCGAGCTTCCTCTTGGCCACTAACACTGACTGCATCAGGGAAGAGTTTCCTCTCCCTGAGAGTTTGCAATTTGCAACACCCCACATTATTTACAATCACAAATGTGCACAATGAATTCAGAAAGTCAAGGAGGGACACGCATCAGTATACTTAAACACATTTACAATTCCTGGCTCCCTGCCGTCCACTGCAGTCTTCCCATCCATACAGAATTAAATACACAAGCAATTTACCCTTGGTGCTGTAATTTCTCTCCGCTTCCATGTTGGTTTGGTTAAAAAGTGGCTCGCAACAGCAAGAGCTCAGGGGTACAGAGTTTAACATTTTCCAGTTATTGAGCAATTCCATTCTCTCAGATGATAATTTTTCAAAAAAAGAGTGCACTGAATAAAAATAAAAAAGGCTGATTATTACAGGAGCTGGATACAGTAAGTAATCACAATTCAATACTGAGATGACACACTCGCATTTGGAGACAGTGTAGCTTGCTTAATTTGCTACATGAATGTGCTAATGGTAGCAGAAGTGCATCTATTCCTGAGAAAAAATAAATAAATGTAACAGTGTCCATATGGCTTCTTGGCTGTTAAGTTTCTGAATATGAAGACATGCACGAACGCGCACGCACACGCACGCACGCACACACACACACACACACACACACACACCCACTCACTGTAGCACCGGTAGCTCCGTCTGCCTTGCTGGGAGAACCCACCACTCCAGGAACAGCTGTTCGTTGGCATCCTTCGTGTCCTTCTGCCGAACAAAATGCTTGTGTCAGCCCACGACCACGCAAACCCACCTAGCACGGTGAGGCGCTCTGCACAAATGAGTGAATAAAGAAAAATTAAGAAGTAGTCAACACTTAATGGGCCTCTCAAGATGCAGCTGATGACTCTTAAAACATGTACTTAAGGAATGCTAGAAGAGAAAAGAAAGGTGGAGGATAGTGAAGAGAAGAGAGCCTAACTGTAAACATGGTCAAAAATCAAAGGATCATGAGGATATGAGCTGCTCGCATGACAGCATAAATCAATGTGAGGCATTCTCCTCTAATGGAAAGCTGGGCCCCCATGCAGAGGACCTTATCAATCATAGAGATAGAGCTGCCAGCATATTAACTATGCACCAAACAAACAATATCTAGGATGAGGTCTAAGTGCTATTCTCAATACGGGCCACATTGTAGATCATTCCTCTGCCAACTTCTCCTGGGAGCAAATTGAATTATTGAGAATGCATATGTGTGCGAGTCCAGAACATGGTGGCTTTGAAGGCATGAGGAGCGTTCCTCTGCTGCCGGATTACAGCAGCAAACATCACTAAAGGTCACATTCATTGTGAAATAACAAGGATTGGAACAATCTCTTAATATAGGCTAATTGTACAAAGCTGTGTGGGAGTGTATTTGCAGAAATGTGGAATATATGCTAATGGTATTCGTACAATTCAAAAGTGCTGCTATTATGATCAGCACACTCTGGCTCAGACCCAAACTTCAGCAAAATGTGAAAAACCAAAGTGGCTTTGTTGAGTTTATTAGTCATACATTTGGCTCTCTAATATTTCTATCCCACTGATTTATACAACCTAATTTAGCATGTTATATTGCTGCTGTATGTAATCACTGCTTATTTTTTGTATTTTTAAGCAACATCAAGAAGCATGTGTCCAAATTCTTTATTTATTTTTAAGAACTCAGTTTGCTACATACGTTTCACAGATTTGCCATTATTTTCCCCCTTTTTTGTAGGATTTCTACAAGCCTCCAAACCCCTTTTTTCGTTCCTACCGAGTCTTTGACCCACAACACACACACACACACACACACACACACACACACACACACACACACACACACACACACACACACACACACACACACACACACACACACACACGCAGTAACTAAACTTTGAGACTTTGTGGAAGAGGTCGGAAGATTTCTCTTTCTGGCTGACCTGTTTCGGTCGGGAGTCATGTGCACCACAAAGCATGGTATTCACTGCTTAATTTAGCAATCACAGTGCAGTGGAAGACTGTTTGCGGAGTTGTGAGCAACATCTGTCTGGTTTAAAGACTGGATCTGAGGATAATAATATGCACAAATTCTGGACTTCCCACTGGGAACCAGGATGTGCTTGATGCAGGAACATCACGGCCTGATTAACCAGGTTATCGGGGCAAAGTTTTCTTTTGTGCACCTATTAACCTCCCATCCTCGTATTACAGCGTCGGTGTGTGTATCGCCTCCAAACTCTCATTAACTTCAGTGCAAACATCATTAAATAACGTAATTAAGATATTTCACCATGTAAGTTTTCTGTGTTCACAGAGCTCCTTTTAAAACACAAAGTTTCAAGATTAGGTAATACTGCAGGACATTAGGTCATTTAAACTAATTTGAAACATATCAAATTAAAGACCCAAAGACATGCATTGCAACTGGGTCGGCAGTCCTCTTTACTTGTGTGATCCAGCTTTGAGTGACATAAATCCACCCTCAAATGCTCCAACATTGCCCTACATCAAAATTGTCTGATCCAACTTTTGTTCTTGTAGCTGAAGTGTAATTTACACATTTCATATACCCATTTTCCTCTGAACCTGCATTGCCACCTTTTGCTTCAGTTAGCAATTTCCTGTAGTTCCCAGAATGGCTTTTAATAGCATCCAACAAAAGGCTTCTCTGCGCTGTTAACATGTGGAGAGAGCGACAGCAGCGGTGCAAGTCTTATTAAAACAAATAGGGAGACGGAGAAAGAACATTTCCGTAGACTCATTTGACTATTCAACACTGGCACAAAATGGTGAGTCTGGAAAGCCTGATACTAACCGTTTATGTCTTTGATTGCTAAAAAGAAATCTATTAAACTCAAAAGTATATGGACACCTAAAAATCCCACCCATATGTGATTGTTGAACATATCATTTAAAAAACATAGCCATAGCTGCTAGGTCAGCCTTCGCTCAAATGGGAAGGCTTTTCACAAAATGTTGAAAGCCGGCTGCAGGGATTGTCTCCCATTCAGCCACAAAAGCTTTAGTGAGGAGTCTTCTGCCTGAGGTACTCAGGGATTTCCTCAACCTCGCAGATCGGTCTGCCTTTCCTGTCAGCTCGGCAGACCCCCGTGCCTGCAGCCGGACCTCCGCAGACCTCCGTTCCTGCAGTCGGACCTCTGCAGACCTCCGTTCCTGCAGCAGGACCTCCGCAAACCTCTGTTCCTGCAGCCGGACCTCCGCAAACCTCTGTTCCTGCAGCCGGACCTCCCCATGACCTCCATTCCTGCAGCCGGGCCTCCGCAGACTTCCGTTCCTGCTGCTGGACATCCGCAGACCTCCGTTCCTGCTGCCGGGCCTCTGCAGACCCCAGCCGTCCCCCAGCCGCCTCTGCAGACCCCGGCCGTCCCCCTGCCACCTCTGCAGACCTCGGCCGTCCCCCAGCCGCCTCTGCAGACCCCAGTCGCCTCTGCAGACCCCAGCCTCCTCTGCAGACCCCGGCCGTCTCCCTGCCGCCTCTGCAGACCCCGGCCGTCTCACTGCCACCTCTGCAGACCCCGGCCGTCCCCCAGCCGTCTCTGCAGAACCCGGCCATCTCACTGCCACCTCTGCAGACCTCGGCCGTCCCCCAGCCGCCTCTGCAGACCCCGGCCGTCTCACTGCCACCTCTGCAGACCCCGGCCGTCCCCCAGCCGCCTCTGCAGTCCCCGGCCGTCCCCCAGCCGTCCCCCAGCCGCCTCTGCAGACCCCAGCCGTCTCCCTGCCACCTCTGCAGACCCCGGCTGTCCCCCTGCCGCCTCTGCAGACCCCGGCCGTCTCCCTGCCGCCTCTGCAAACCCCGGCCGTCTATCTGCCTGCCTCTGCAGACAGACAAGACAACACTTTAAAATGGTTAAAGTCTAGCAAAATGCTCTGTTAAAAAGATACGTTTTTAGGCCTGTTTTAAAAGCATCCACAGTCTGTGGCGTCCTCAGATGTTCAGGGAGAGCATTCCACAGTCTAAGAGCAGCAGAGCAGAAGGCATGTCCTGCTCAGTTTGTGTTGTTTTGTTACTTTGTATTTTGTTAGCTTCGGCTTTGTTTTCAATAAAGCTCATTTTTTTTGTTAAAATCATCGTCCAGTGTACTGCATTTGGGTCCTCACCTTCACCCCACCATGACAGTCAGCGCCACTTTAATCTGCCTCAACAGGCGGCAAAACAAAGTGAAGACCACACCAAATCCGGTCTGTTCAGACTGGATGAGCGATGAGCTCCACACAAACTATGCTAACACGCTAGCAGCTGTTAGCATACCAGCATATGAATCTTTTCATAAAAACAAACATTTAAATCTCCTATTTTCTGACAAAACTCATCAAGAGTGTTTTTTAAGAGGCGATGCTCTTGGAAACTTGTCCCAAATAATTCACATGCAGCTACCTCTGCTAAGTCTATCTCTCTCTAAGTCTAAAGAACTGTACTGTCACTACCCGCAAGACGCAGACCCGGGGGGCGGGGCTAAACTTGGATTGGCTTGCTTAGTCAGCATTTTAGATGGACAGGGGATTTAACTAATCACACTAATTTAAATGCAATCATGAATAATGTTCTAAATCCCAATATCCTCTTCTATCTATAGTGACTATTTAAGTGACTAATTATGAGTAATTATTAATGAATTATTAATAAAACTAATAATTATTTATATTTGTATCAGTCTCTGTGTATGCAGTGCAAAACCTTTTAATTAAGGTGAAAGGGGTTACTCAGTTTATTTCACAGTCTCTTAGTAACCGAGGGTTACACTTGCTTTGTGCATGAGGGTATAGTCATGATACCAGACATTTAGTAGTCGATACCATACCAGTTAAACTCCAAGATTTCTGATACCAATTCGATACCACAGTTAAAAACAAAACAATAAATCCCATGCACTTCAACATGCACTCCTTTTTTACCCTTTGCATATTGTTTTTTGTTGAAAACTTAAACAGGTTATAATTCCCTCTATTATATCTATTTCATATTACTGTTCAACATATATTTATTCAAGTTTCTTGCAGAAAAAAGTAACATTTACAAGACTACATTTGAACAAATCCCAATAGCCATTTTTGCTGAATAGAGCTTGAAGCTCCATAATTGAACTCTATGGAACCTCCGTTCATCGGCTGCTGACAGCTAACGTTAACTAACTTCTCTCCTGCCGATTTCAAAACAGATTTGTTGTTCACAATGTAGGAAAAATAGGGTGCATCACTTGGATGCTTTGATAGTGACTTTATGAAACACATTTTCTATCATCCTTGGGCTGATTGGACGACGTTAGAAAAATAAGTACCGTCACATTTTGAGAATTTCGGCATGAAATTGGTACCGAAGTATCGGTTCTCGTGACATCCCTAATGCACACATCGTCAAACAGGGAAAGACCTTTCCAAAACTGTTGCAACAAGTTAGAAGCGCACTATTGTCTAAAATATCGTTGTTTTCTTATAACTGTAACTAAAGGGCCTAGTCCAAACCATGACAAGAGTATCCTTACATAATGAAATACAACCAGTTCTAACATGCATTGATCTGTTCAATCCCTGAAAATATCACAGCGACACCAAATTTGGATAGTTTCAACCAATCACAGCATCTCACACACTGTCTGATACTGTCATTGGGTCATGAGGTTAATGATTTTGTGCTTTGTCAAATCAGATTTATTATCTGAGCATGGATTAATTTGTCAGTATTGTGCGGTCCATTAAAGCACTACCAAGCAAAGCCTTAATTATGAGAACGTTAATTGCAGTGATTACCAGCCTCCTCTTGAGGCGTTGTGAATGGGCGGAGGAGCAGAAATCGGCACAAAGTTTTGGGAGTGACGGAAATTAAGCGTTCCGAGAAGTCACACACTGCAACAGTATGTGGAGCCTCGTATTCTTCATCCAAGATGTGATTTCCTTAATCTCTTTGGATAGCCTGAACTAAATTACTGAGTGATTTCTCAAGTGTTGTACACGAAGATAAAGTTCTGTGTGGAAAATCTCAACAAATTTAATTATTCCTACTGAGGGACTATGGTATTGGAGGGCTGGAAGCAAGTGAGGCTACAATCTCATGGAAGAGAAAGAAAGTAAACCCAAACACACAGTCAGCTCTGAAGGCAGCGCGAGTGTTTGTTTGTCTGGGACACTGATATGCATACGCAATCAGATGAAAGACGGGTAGACTGCTTTTGGACTTGAGGGCAGAGCTGAGATACAGACGCCAGTAGCACGCTACCTTATCTCGACCTCTGTTCAACGTTGTCTTCCTGTGAGCTGTTTCCCACATAAAAATGCTTCTCTGTCCCAACTTATTGCAGGTTTAGCTGAAAATGCAATCGGTGGTGCTGTTGTTAGGCTGATACTTGTTTTTCGTACAGAAACTCAGCAACGACCTATAACTTAGTAGTGATGTCCATTTAAGGAAAAACATCAAATTCCTGCTGGTTGGAAGGATACATCTGGATCACGACAAGACATTAAGAACTGGACAGAAGCCATTTAATATATATATTTAAAGTATATGTTATGATCAGACAATGAGGACTGGATTTTATCTCACATAATTATGTTACAGTGTAGTCAGGTATGCTTCATAGGCAGCGTGGAGTGGAGGAATGAGTACAAAGACCAAAGTCTGTCAACATACTATTAGCATGTGAGATTTAAAGCTGAACTAATAAATGTTCTTCTTCACTTAAGGACATTGCAACAAACGGAAAACACATCATCCAATACAATATTCATTTTAGATATGGATATCGTAAGGATTTTATTGATACTACTTCTCTTATCGATGCTCCATATTGGTTCGGTTCTTTAGCGGTTCTTTAATTGGTTCTTTTTCATGACTATGTAATTGCTTTAAAAAATATATTTTATTAATGATAAGTATACACTCAGAACAGGACTAGAATGTATTTATATTCTAAATATAACAAAATGTTATTCCTAGAGCAGCAACAGTAATGATAACAGCAAAGTCACTACATAAAGTTAAGAAAGAATGAAGACCACCGTGGGTATCAGCCCTTCCTCCTGTATTCTGACCTCCTCCCTCTGCCGATGTGACCGCCTGCAACTTCAGAGTAAGTCAATAACTGTTGGTTTGCAAGTGACACCATTAATATCATACATTCATTCCTTAGTTAATATTAAAGCTGCAAAAAGGTTGCTGCGTAAAGATGCACCAATAATTGTTTTATAACTTCATCATAACCTCCAAATCAGAATGAAATGCTTTCACAATGGGAAGCTATATTTTCACTTTTCAAACATGTATGGGCAAGGCGCTGACTGAGTCTTTTATGTGTCAGAGAAATGTGTGCTGTGTAATAATGAACGCAGGGCAGGGCAGTGGGCTGCCAATCTGCTTCTTTTCCTTCATTTTGAAGGGAGAGCAGCTAGTCTTTAACTTGATTCCCAGCTTGTGCGGAATACATATTGATTCAGGCCTTGTGAAGCCATCCATCTTACACCAACGGACTTTGCTTCCGAGCTCCCTGCTTCTATTTAAGCAGTTGATAGCTATCGCATGAGATATAACAAATCGATTGTGGACAGCGTTATGGAATATAATTCATGGCTTTGAGTGCAGCCAACAGTTAGCTATAATTAAACAGGCTTATTTGTAGATTGAAGGCTGGTGTGCTCACGATCCCCTGAGATAAGCGAAAGATGGATGTGTGGGTGGTTGAGGGTAGACAGTGCACATGGAGGTCAGATTTTTCTTCCATGGAAAACATATTGGTTACATTTGATAGGTTGCATGTTTGACTGCAGACTTGTATTTGCTTTAATACAGATGTGCTATATGTGTGTGTGTGTGTGTGTGTGTGTGTGTGTGTGTGTGTGTGTGTGTGTGCGTGCTATACATTGTGAAAACTAATTGTATTTTTATATGTTAGAACGAGACGTCACTTTGAGATTCTCAATTAAAGGCAAAGCAAATTGAAGGTACCCCATGTAGTGTTTGTCCACCGTTTGGTGCTGCAGATCAGTGTTTTAAAAGGCGAGTCCCTATGTTGCTTGTATTATTTTATTATTAAATATAAAGCATCTTAAAACCTGCCCTAAATTGTCTTTTTCTGCCTCTTCGGGGCATTGTAACAAGCTGTGTATATACAGCATTGGCATATTATCTAAGTTAATAAGGTGAACACATTAGCATAAAACAGTTGACTATTTATGCATCCAGCACACAAAACACAACCTTTCACCCCTTTGGAGCCACTGGACAAATAGTTGCCGAGTTTGTCAGTCTGCCATTTGGTGCTAGGTAGATAGCATACAGTGGGTTTATCAAATCTGTTTTTTGTTGAAAACAACTGTTGTTTTTACAGGGAACAAGACTGTAAAGGTTTGGGCCGTAAAACCAAAGCATTAAAGACGCCAAAACGCTCCGTAGAACTGAGGGTTTGGTGATGATCTAGTGCAGGGGTCACTAACAGGCGGACCGCGGTCCAAGTCCGGACCCAAACTCCGACATATACGGACTCGGACCGGTACTTCTATTTTAACTGTGCATTTATTTTAATTGTATTTGCTTTGCGCATTCACATTCGCTCCGCTCTGTTTCACGAAGGGCGGCGCTTTGCACACACCTACACACACACACACACAGAGGGGAGGAAAGGAGAGGAGCGAACTAGAGAATCACCGCAAGCACCACCCCCCCCGTCCCGTCGGACCTCGTCCGGACCTTTTCTTGAGGAAGTGTTCTCTAACTGGACCTCTTGAAATTTTTGTTGAATACCCCTGGTCTAGTGGTACGGCTTCCAAATTCAACACCAGATGGTTGTGAGTTCAATACCAGGCTGCCACCATTGTACCCCTGAGCAAGGCACTTAACCCTGAGTTGCTTCAGGGAGACTGTCCCTGTAGTTCGTTCACTGCAAGTCGCTCTGGATAAGAACATCTGCTAAATTACCTGTAATGTAATGTAATGTAATTATCTGTGGGTTTGTAAGTACGACCGATATGTTTCACACGAGTCATTTTTGTTCCATTATTAATGTAAAGATATTGATTTTTGCAGGTTTAGCAGCAACAAGTAAGTCTCAAAGTGCACTAAACCAAAGTGTGTGAGTACAACAAAAAGCTTTTCTATCTGAGAAATCTCTTCTAATGCACCAGTGAATAGTCGAGCAGATGGTGCCACACACAATGTCCCTCCTGAGCCCAGTGGATGGGCTGGTGAGGCTGATCCACAGAGAGCGCTCACTGGGTTTGAATGGCAGACCGCTGCAGAACACATGTTTAAAATATGGCATGCCGCAGATTATTGATTAGCTGCTACGAAGTTTAGCTGTAGAATAGCCATTAGTCATAGTCAAGCAAGTTGATCAGGCCACTGTCCAGTGCTGGATGATTGATTCCTCTTTGCTGCATTTCCTTCAGCAACCATCACTGTTTGTAATCACACTGCAGTAATACAGCAAATGCATGTAAAAAGCACTTACTCCTTTAAACACACTCCCTCACAGGGCAGGGTCACTGTAGCAGCTGGATACCCTTAGGTAGTGGGCCTAACTCATTTTGGTGATTAATATAATCTTCTAATTAAAAAGAATATTTATACATACACCCACGCACCTGTAATTGTAGATAAACATTATTGCATAAATACTCTCTGTGCCAGTGCACTGCCATGCCACTGAGACTTATGGGTACAATTGTTATTTGCAGCCCAAACTGTTGTATTTAGTGGTACTGAACATAGCAAACCGAAGAAAAACAAACAAACATGATTTGGAATATGTATAATTTGTGGCAGTACCCTTGAGAAAAATGAATTATCCAGGAGAAGCGCGTGTTAAGAGACATAATGAGGTTAAAGGTACAAATCTGCATTATTAGCAGAAAGTATTTACTAAACCAGCTGTAAGATATCATAAATGCCGAGCCTTCAAAACATTCATCAGCTCCTGCAGCAAGGATTAAACAGCACAAGCTGATTGATGTTTTAAATTCCAGACAGCATTTACAGTTAGAGTAATTTTCTCATCTACAGGACGACATAACAAAAATATTTTACCTCATATCTGTATTTTTCTCTCTAAAGCAGCACAACAGACATGAAGGATTTATAGGCTGTGTTACTCAGTGGCTTCATTTCACATGATAGGCTACTTTGATGAAGTTTTTAGCAGAGAGAATCTATTGAGAAGCTGGTCGCGTCATCAAAGAGTAACAGTGTAAGTGCTTCTTTCTGTTGCGCGTTGACCCTGAGTTCCAGGCCCTGCAAACATCTGACGCAACTTTTGTTTTGACTTCTGCTGTTTCTTTCAGCTAACACAGAGAGATGCCCTGATGTGTGTTCTGTCAGCTTGTCTGCTGTTTACCTTCTGTGCGGCGTTCGCATGGGAAAGACCAAACCGCAATCTACAAAAGCACACTGTGGCAAACTGTCAGGGTTGAAACTTGTCCTGCTATCCTCCCCTCTGCATCAAAAAAGCTTTGCTACTCTCTTTGATGTGCCGGCACCTCGGTGCTGCTGGGTGTGATGCCCCCAGCTTTTCGTTGCATTCATCCCCTGTCAGTCCAGCTGACATCAGTCAAGAGTCTGCATAAATGAATGCTCTCCAGTCGGCATGAAATGGTTTTGTCACTCAAAAAGAACACTCAGCACTCCAAACAGAGGAGTGCAAAACAGACGTGGAGTGTTGATGTGGGTGTTTTGGAGACAGGCATACATGGTGACAAGAGAAAGTCCAAAAGTCTGTATTGTAGCTTGCACATTCCTACTAGGTTGACTCCATCAGTGTGCATCCAAGTTGACCTTTTATTTCTTATTTTAACAGAATTTACTTACAGAAGATGTTCATTTTCTTTCTGTCTTTCACTCCTCTCATAGGCTCACATTATATATTAGACCCATCTTGTTGTAGCTTAGGAACCATTCAAACATTCATGATGTTTGTGACCATGACAATACTACCACTGGACTGCGCCACTTTCTGATATTCTGACTTTTAGTTCCTTTTTATGACTAAAGCACCAAAACCACTGGATCCTACAATTCCCATCATGCAACCCAATAGACCATCTCATAAGACACTTCCTGCCTCGTAAACCCAGAACCTTTTTTTAAACTCCGTACCCATTACATTACATTTAGCTGACAAAGCGACTTACAATAATTGCAAATAACCATGAGGATACAAACTTCGGAACAGCAGGAATCTTACAAGTACATTAGCTTCAAATAAGCCGAACCAATGTAAGTGCTACACACAGAAATCTGAATCTTTATTCATGCATTTACTTTATAATGCAGGATGTTATAAATGTATACTCTCCAAACCCAAGCCAAGATTAAGAAATAGATGTGTAACCTCATCATCACCAGGAGTCGTTTTTTTTTCTGAGATTTAACAAATATCGGAGCCACAGAATGCAACACACAAGACTGCATGTTTCATTACATTCATTCAACATTACAGGGGCTACATATTTGCAACTAAGCAGAAATATGAGTTATGTGTTAATGCAATTATGAATGTCTTACATCTAAGTTATCGTTAGGCTATAAATGTCTAAGAGCATATTTCACAAACCTACAGCTTTAACAGCCCATTGATTGAAAGACTCATGTGAGCACATCAAATTTATGATCTGATATGCTTTTTTTTTTGCGCTATAAATACATGGATTGTGTCACAATATGTTAACTTCTACTCACTCAAGCTGGAATGAAATCGGATCGACAAGGACGTCAAAATACACACGCATAATATGAAACTCTGTTGAGACACTGTTGAGACCTGTGATGCACAGAAAACATTAAGGATCCAAATAAAGTGTTTAAAAGTCCTCTGTGGTTTTCTTCTCTCTGCCCCATTTCTTCATCACACTCTGCTTAGCTGAGTCATAAGTCTTTGTACACACCGGGCATAGCAGGCAAGGAAATACGCACACATCCTTTTTTCCTTCTTTCTGCTGTGAAACCTGGTGTATTTATTTTAACACCTGGTCCTTGGTGGCTTTTACTGACTAGTTATTGTTCTTTGGTTGAACCACCGGAAGTGAGAGTCCCATTAATATTTTAATAGACTTACCATGAGCTATGAACCGTGCTTTGTGAAACGATGGTATATGCTCCTGCAGGAGAGTCCTTGTGACAAAGGTCTTCAGCAGGGGTCCGCGGAGGTACTGCACGGGGGGTCGCGAAATTGTTTGTAGATAAAGCAATTAAAAAAATAATAATTATATTCCCTCCTCCGCTGTACTTCGCGAAGGACGGCGACACACACTTACATTCAGAGACAAAGTGGAGGAAAGGAGAGGGGTGAACAAAAATAAATTTGGGCCACGCACCCCCCATCGCACGTACCTCACCCAGACCTAACGGGCCGAAGTTTGGGGAAAAGTTGCATTTTCATAGTTCATTGTTAGAAATGTTGTCTGTTTGTTGGGGAGGGCAAATATCTAGTGCCTGGTCCATTTGAGTCCCAAAATATTAACTCATGACAATCCCAGGTCAAGATGGCAGTGTGACTGTTTGTTTAAAGCTACGTCACATCCGACCAGATGCTCCCAGTAAACTTGAATCAGCTGTGTGTATTTATCTAGCTCACCTTGTGTTATCATCCAGAAAGCTGTCATTGGTCTGATAAGAGCACAGGATTGCTTCTGGATACGAGTAAATGGCCTCGGCTGTCTTATTTAACTCCCCTTGCTTGATTATTTGCCTTGAGGTCAAGAGGGTTTCCCCGCAAAGGTCACTTCCCAAATCAGAAGACAAATTACAGTGCATAGAGGAGTGAAAATTGTAAATTCACTTACAAGATTATTCCATGCTTGGAAGATGATTTGGCAGATTATCCGCATATTAGTGGAATTAGGAAGAGATGTGTTCTTTCACATGCCAGTGACAGATAAGGGATGCCATGTGGACAAACGGCCGGAAAAGGTCGCTGGAAGCAGAAGGAAATAGCTCCTATGTATCTACATCAGTTATTAGCCTAGCTGCCCACCTAATTAAGTAGCCAGCACGGTAATCAATCACAGGCCAAATTGGATTTGGATTGGATTTCTGTGGTCTCTGCAGTGAGCAGCGGATTGGCCAAAGCTGGAGGTTTGACTTTGACTATGACATTCCAAGTCAGCTCAGGCAGAAATTAGTCACACACTGCAGGACAATGGTGAGATAAGTAGAAGTATAATGACACACCGGGGCCAGGTTTTTCTAGCTAAAGTAATGCCAAAAATCTCCTGAAATATCATCACTAAGGTTGAGAGTGCATATTTTTGGTGATTATACTCTGTATCCACCTTATTCTTTTATCAATACCTGTTGGCAACAGAACAGAAAAGGGAAGCAAAAATACGTGTTAAAAGTAAAGTAAGGGAGCTTAATGAGGCGCCATTACATTTAAAAGCTCCAGCACATATACAACATAAAGAATGGAGTAATTACTGTATATATTGCCGGCTGTATGGAATAACTCTCTGTTAATGAGACTTCAGTGATTTTCCAACCACACACAGCCAAGCAGAGAAAAACAGCAGGACTGTCCCAAAACCATTCAAAACACTAACTGTATTGATCTTTTGTCTCTCTAATAAGAGTAAGAAACATATTAATGATGGGAAAGGCATTTAGGATAGAAAACCCCCACCAATGTGAAATACAATCAATGAAGCGAAAAATAACTCTCCACCTCATGAGTTTCAATTAATAGTGTTTCTCTAACAAATCGAGCGAACGTCTGCTGGTGTGAACTCCACAAGGTTACAACGGACCCCCGACTTCAACCATTGAAGTTGCCAAAATGCTGACTAACCTGCAAAACGTCCTGGCATTAAGCCTTCATCCATCTACAAATCCTTTTCTTTGTGTAAAAACCCTGAAACACCAGCCATGCCAAACCCAACAAGTCATCTAATGTAAATGGCAAAACACATTTGTAACTGCTATCCAAACTAGCCCATAAGCTTTTATTTTTAGATGCGTCTGTCATCATTTGTCAGCGCCCTTCAAAAATGTTACTGACAACTTCCTGGAGACTCCACTGGTTCCCTGGCAACCTCACAGTGACTCCAACAAGTCACTGCTCCCTGCCAAGAAATAGTTCAAGACACACATCTCTGTAAAACCATGTTTCATATTTATAGTTTGGGTTTTGTGCAATTAAAGAAACAAGATTTCATGTGTTAATTATTCAGCTTTAAAGAGTGCTGATAGGTGGATCTTGCTGTTTCCCCCTGTTTCAAGTCTTTATGCTAAGCTAAGATAAGCGGCTGCCGGCTCTAGCTTCATATTTAATGGTATCAATGTTCTCATCTAACGCTTGGCAAGAAAGCAAATATGGGTTATTTCCAAAATCACAAAACTATTTTAAGGTTTGGTTGGGATGAGGCAACTGGTTAAAGACGTACTTGGTTAAATAGCACGACAGCAATTTAGCGTTGCACTCCTGTAACATCCTGTAAGCATCAAAATGTTCAATGCAGCAGCTCCAGAGATTGTCTTTTTTATGCAATGCATTCTTCTTCCTTGATGAAAGCTGGCCCCTACCCACACTGCAACATGACCATCAACAGTTCAGGTTGTGGAATCCTTACGCTTGTGGCGGCAGATGAAACCTTGAGCTGCTAGTGTCAAGCAGAGATGAGGAGCGCAATACAGCTGGCTCCACACTCTACATCGCTGTGTACTATTGCTGGAGTTGCTCATTAAGGTAAGATCATGGTCATTTCAATCACGCCAAACCACTTACAGATCCTTTCATGTCTTTGACAAGTGGAAGATGCAGCAATCAAATTCAGCTCCTTACTTCATGGCGTAAATGTAAACTTGTTTTCATGGATAAGCAGCACTAAAGGGTTTCTGTGCTGCAAAATACCTCAATCGGTGCCAATACAAAAACAATCTCCGTAGTTTGTTTGAGATTGAAAATGAAATATGAGGAGTATTATTGAAGCGACCGCATGTGGTTATGCGACGCTGAGATTGACGATGACTTTTTCCATCCGCTCTGTCCGTTTGTCTGGAAGGAAGAAGATAAAATCGGATGAATTGAGGACCAGAAACACAGACTGAGCATTTGAATCTTTTATTAATATCCACACGGAAACCATAAGCTGCCAGCACACACGCGCATGAACATTAACACACAGCTATTTTGCATACTGTTGAATACACACTGAGAAACAGGCTGGTAACCTCAAACACACCTGCTGAGTGAATATCAACTCACCTTGTGTGGTGTGTCAGTCTTCATGCAGTGCCTGGTTTCTGTTCAGGTTTCAGATGTCACTCAGTAGGAATCACCCCCCCTTTGGTTTGATCCCTATCTGTGGCAGGTGTCACTCAATATCCCTCAGTGCCTCCCAGGGCTTTCCTTTTGTTATTTTTTGTGATGACTATTTCAAAGATTCTCAGTGTCCACTGATGATAACTGAGGAACAGGAGCTTTGTGGAGATGAATGAGGGCAGTATTACAGTGTCAGATCATTTTCAAAACATAACAGCACCCTCATATCTTCAAACACACACATGCTATTTTGTAGTCTGGATGAAGGATTGCTTTATTGATTCATGCTCAATTTCGTCACAGAAATGTTGTCTACATATTCACTTTAACTGGTAATCGGGCTTTATGAAACATCCGCTTTGGATTCTAGAAAAACGCAGGTTAATAGAATGAATCTTCTGTGGGAAAATCACAAGCCATTATTGTACATGCATTACTACGTGTATTTTCAATGTTTCTAATATCATAAGTGTCAATTTTAGCAGATTTTAATCTAATTATATTTGTTGGATTTCCATTGTCCTGCACTTCGTGAATATATATATCAAGTAGTGAGGAAATCAAAGCAGAGTGTACTCCTGGAAATCAATATTTTATTCAAGCAAGGCACTTTAAGGAGGTTGCATGAAGTTGTTTTGTGAGAGTGTGGGCGAGGCACACCTCACTATACCCATATATTGTTTTCCTGACAAGTTAATATTAGACATAGAATATTAGATAAGTAACATTGTGAATATTATATTTCAATGCACATTCTTATTGGAACTAGAGCATTTACTCCTGGATAAAAGCATCTGGTACGCCTTTTAATCATTTAAGAGTTCCACATTTTGGGAAATGCGCTTATTTGCATTCTTACCGAGAGTTAAATGAGAAGATCCTGTGGTGGAAATTCTGTTATTCAATAAAGGTAACCAAACTCAGTGACTTGTCTTTGAGAGTTTCATTAAAGAAAGCTTTCTGCAGAAAGGACCCAACGCATACACCGAGTACAAGAATCTATCAGAGTTGAGTAAAGAGCGCTGGTGTTCGGGTGCTGTTAATTCTGCTCTCCATAAGCGGATCTGGTTCCAGCCGGGTGTAGGAAGTGAGTCGCTGCGGTCGGCCATAGGGTACTGTACTTTTAAACTCTTCTAATAGGTTAACTTTTGACCTCTTGTAAGTAAGTATGTCACGGTCATGTCTAGTTTCACAACCGCACCTGGTGGTTTTCTCCTACGTGACCACAATGCACTCAATACTTACTTCTTTCTACTTACACCATTCTTACTTCTCCATACTTACAGCTTGTCCCTTAGCTGAGTATGCATAGCAACACAACATTTTCTATTACAATCCATACAACTCTCAAATCGTTAAGCTAAATATGAAGCTATGAAGCTTAGCATAAAAGAGTGAAAACACGGGAACAGCCAGCCTGGCTCTATCCAAAGGTAGAAAGTGTGCCTTCCAGCACATCTAAAGCTACAGGAGGTTATGCACATGAACTATGTTTTAGCCTATAGCTGTGACTTCCTTGGTTGCCCAGCAACCTTGTGGTGGCGACAAGACTCCAGGATGTTACTTTACCTGTACATAACCTGCTATAAAGGCACAACGTTTTTATACTTTAAACTAACAAGATACCTTTTTAATTGGGTGAGAGGTGTTTGTAGTTTATTTGTTAGGCTGTTTCTACCTGGTTCCAGTGTTTGTGCTAAGCTTAGCTAGCTGGCTGCATGCTGGAGCTTCATACTTTGCGTATAGGCCGAAGAGTAGGCTATTATCAATCTTCTCATCTAACTCTTGGCAAGAAAGCGATGCGTCTTTCCTAAATTGTCAAACTCCTTAAAGAGCAGCAGCACTCAAGTTGCCAGACATTCAGTAGTTCTTGTGGTTTTGTGTGATTCCTTGTATTTAAATAAAATGTTGTTGTATTAAACATCTATGGAAAGTTATATTAGATGTAATGACTTTGCCAAACATTTAGAAAACAGAGGGACAGAGTAATTAAATAAATATGTTGTTTTAGCTTACATTTTCCTAAACTCACATTTGTAGAAGTTTACATGCTGATAATCTTGTATTAAAAAAAGCTAAACCAAGGTGAAATTGCGTGAAAGCAACAAAAGCCCTTTCTGTGTGCAGCAAAAAGGATGAGAGCTCCTGTACCTTCACACAATTCAAAAGGCCAAGTAAACACAGACTGTTTTTGTCCTTCCATTTGTTTAAGCTTCTTCCTTGTAATGAAAAAGTAACCTTCAGAGGATTTGAGTCATCAGCATGTGATTTTCAGTGTAACAGCAGGGGTACAGTATATACACAATTTGACTCTTCAAACAAGTTCAGTCCTCTGTCTCAAGGTTACATTGGCAAGTTTGTATATAGCACGGGTTTCTTTTTATCCAGGCATGTTTTTAAAAGAGTGAAAAGATCAGACAAACATTTAAAGAATTATTATAAATGTTTAAATATGTGTTGGGCTGTGATGATGCATTCAACACAAAAGAACACTTACGGTATGTAAGGACACTTTGTTTCAGAGAGCTCAGCATTCATTTTGGTGGCTGTAACCGAGAAAATATGACCACGGCCATTCATTTTAAATGAAATTAAAACATTTGTTTTCCTATAATGGGAACATAAAAAAAAAGAAAACAGTTTACAATCCAATAACAAAAATGTAGACTTATCTATGTTAAAACCACATCAATGTTGCTATCAACGTTTATGTTTCTAAAAAATATCTGACGACGTAGCTGCTGGATGTTGTATGCCAGTTGTTCGGTTCTGCCATTTTGTGTCTGGTCTGTCTAAGCTACCTGTAGTATTAAATCAGCAGGTTGATGAGAGCTGAGAGACTCAACAATATTTAAATGTTTGGGATAAAAATAAAAACCCGTAGCTAAAAGGGGCTAAAGTCTGCTTATAGATTTGCATTTGGATGATCCTTCTCTGTGATTTTGACCCTTTTAACAATATGCAGTATCATTTGATTTAGTGATAATATCACAAACTTTGACAAATAGAACTTGAGCTTCCCTGCATTTGGTCTTGGGAGTGGAGTCTTGATTGATGCCTGTGTTTGCATCCAGCAGCTATTAGCTGTGGACACACTTCTGAAGTTTGTTGGTGTAAACAAACAGAAAGCTTTCTGACTGGCATATTTTGACATTACACATTGTTTTCGTTTCTTTATATAATATAATCAATGGAAACTCTTTCATCACGAATATTTCCCAGATTTATTACACTCTTTATGTCCATAAGAATGCCAAAATGTATTTGTAAGACATAATCATGGCAGCATAGTCATTAATGTGATACAATGTTAATAAAAGAAGCAAAACAACAGACATTATGAGAGACTACATTAGATGGAAGAAAAATACCTTTTTAGAAAAAACGACATGATCATTGGCATCATTGTAGCTGCAAAACATAAAGGGTATAATAAAGCTGATGCCTACCCTTATGATTTTATTACATGTTATAGGCTTTGAATATTGAATAGTATTGACGCTAAGGCAATTCAGATTTAGATTTGAGAATTGTTTTTATAACCTGCACTGCACATCAGAAATGTAAATGTCCTCAACGTTAACACTCGGTCTATTGTTTCAAACGAGTTACTGGATAAAAGAACAAAGGGGGCCCAAAGGAAGATAATGTTGTAAAAGTTTATTAAGAAAGTTCTCACGTAGGATCTGAAGTCAAAAAACCACCGAGCACTCCCAAAACATATGGAGATATTCCAACTCAACCAAGGGTGCACTTTGTGCAATGACTGGTGTCTGATGATTCAGCTTAAAATTTGCCATGCGGAATAATCTGAATCGATGGGATGAATTTCAAAAGGTTCTTCGAGGATTTACAGAAATTGTTTCAAATGTTTTCTTAGTAGCATACACTTTCAGGTTTTGGTTCCTCACTGATGTCACTGGTGAAAAAGTAAAGTCGGATAAAACAAGTTTGGAGTAGATAAATGAGAGCAAGCCAGTGGATTTAGTCTGGGTCAAAACAACAAGAAAGGAGTGAACAACTGGGTACTTCCTGGAACACCACCAGATTTTAGAGTTTGGCAAAGTCTGAGATATAAGAAAATTAAAGTATTTGGGAGATACTTTGGAGAATGGAAAAATATTCATTACCACTCAATATGTGCATGTTTCTCGTTAACCATTGGGTAAATAGACTTGAGCACCCAAGAGTCTGATTAACCTTGTAATGTATTGATAAAAAAAAAACCTAAAGCAAGTATTCTCCCCTTCTGTATTTTGTGAACAACTGAACAGAGAAGTCTTTTGATGAAATATTCTTTTCACCTGTTGTCTACAGCATTCATGGAACAGATTGAAGCGCTGTGGCCAAGCGGGCAACAGGCTGTTTGCATCATGCTCACTGGAACACAAAATTAATAGAATCTGGCAGCATGATTACTGTATAACTCCTCTCAGCCGATTCAATTCCCAAACAGGAGATGACAAGATAATGGATGGCAGTGCCTTCTACCCAAGGTCTTTGGGCTGATGTGGGCTTTGTTTTTTCCATTCACACAGCAGATATGTGGCCATCTTCAGGCCTGTTATTTTGCTGTCAGACATGAAAGAGGGTGGAGGGAGAAGAAAAAAGGGCAATTTACAGCAGGGGTCCTCAAAGAAGGAATCATGTTACCCATACAGATACAATAAAGATATCCTTCAGTAAGTAAAGCTTACAATCTTATGTTATCTGGGTGTTTTTCAGTTTTTGACCAATGGACAAAAACAATGTTTCTTTTTTTGCTGGAGGATGTTTGCGTTGCCGCCGGTGGGTGGCGATGGCGAGGTTTAAGGTGATGGAAGTAGGTCTTAGTTAAACAGACAACACTTTAGAGGCTTGTGTTGTTTCAGGCTGTCTCTTGCCTCAATCTGCATAGGCAATGGGGTTAATTAGGAAACCCACTTTACTGATGTGTTTCAAAGGATGAAATTAAAAATTAACCGACAGCCCTTTAACGCCAGCGAGAAACCGTGCTGGATCAACAAGGAGAACTCGCCGTCCTGGTTAGAAGCTCTCACAGAAAGTATTCGGCTGCTCCCATGACATAAGAAGAAACAGAAGTACTACAGCACAGATGTTGTGATCAAAGTGGATTGTGTTTTCCCTCTGACTTACACTCCTTACAAACTGCTTTCTGAAAACTTTGGTAAAGTTTTCTTTTTGATGGCAGCAAAGGGTCCAATGTACATTCAAAAGCCGTAAAAGTAAAGCATGAGTATAGATGTGTCCCAGCAAAGGAGTTTTAAGGTGATATAAAACTTTCACATTTATGGTAGGCCTGTCTGCAGCATATTTAATGCCACCATCAAGCCTCCTCTTCCGAATTACCTGGAAGATTTCCAAATGCTGTCCCTTCTCCGGTATAAAATGATGTTTGGTCAGGGCGTGTTAGCTCACAGATTAATCACTGTGGTGGATGAAGAGAGAAAAGGGAAGGGTAGAAGAGATGTTACAGGAAGAGATACTTTAGCACTGATGCACTGAGATCATCGTTAAAGAAGTCAAAGGGATGGTATATAGCAGATTGTGTAGATTAAAGGCAGGTATAGGCAGGTATATCACATACCTGGTATACAGGTATATCACATGACTTTCAAAAATGATTGCTTTATTTTATTGAGGGATATCATTGCAGTGTTAACCTGATAAACTCAGCATGATTGCAGCTAATTGAAAGGTAATGGCGTTATTGATTATGTTGACATCATCTAGAGGGCCTTATAATGGAAAGTGTGTTTCTGAATTCTAATCACTTTGGTTGATGGGTGCTTGGGATTCTCTTGCTAAAAAATGTGAATTAGGGAAGATACTGACAACCTGACAAGTTGAATGAAAGTAACACTTTTATACCTTTCAGTACTTTCACACACAAAGAAAGCGTAGGTCTATGTGATGAGATCGTTTAAAACCAACAAAAATATAAAAATGTGGGCCACTTAAGGGCAAAATGGTAAAGTTATGAGCCAGACAGCTAAACAATTAGTTAAAACTTGCGATGAAGCTCCACAAAGCAGAGGGGAGCTGCAGATTTGGGTGACAAATGACTGTTGGTTAATCACTATGAGCCCCTTTCACATTGTCACTTTGTTGTTGAGCTCCACAACAAGCTAAACATTAACAAGTTGATATGGCTAAGATGTTAGCGATCACATTTTTACACATCCAGCCTGAACAGAACAGCATTAGCATTCATTTAGAGTCCTGTTAATGGTGACCCAAACAAGTGTCAGATATTCACTTTCTTTTTAGCTCTTCTTTGGTCTCTACCAATTCATGAGAAACAATATCTAGATCTTTTGCAGCTAAACACTGCACTATATTCACCAGTTAGTAGCTATCTGTGTCTGTCTTTCCAAGTTATGTGGTCCATATCTCCCAGCACTACTCACAACACAGAATCCCCTTAAATACCTGTGGGGAGTTGATCAATACCAGTGAGTCCACCGCTCCCTGGAGAGATGTGGCACATTCTGGATTTCTTGTTAAGGCTTTTATTTTTTATATTTTTTTTCCCCACTTTCAGGCCCTCTGGGTCTTTATAAGGAAAACTTCACACAAACTGAAGATTCAGGACCCTGTGTCAGACATATGTTCAGCTACTCAGTGAGGGAAGATTGTACTTCAAGTGATTAAATGCTTCCATTTCAGCAACAAATGTCGATACCCATTGGTCTCAAGCCATAAAAAGAAAGAGAATTGCAGAGCATGATTACATAGCATTAGTTGTGATCTAATATCCAGTGTGTGAAATACCCTAACAACAGTTGGAGGGTCCTGTGAGCATTGAGTCAGCGGTGGGAACCTTCCATTCATTCATTTGTTTTCCAGTCCAACCCTATGAAAGGTCACTATCGTGGGAACCTTTAACAACACCTACCCTTACTTCCTCCCCATCGCAGCACCTCTCTTGCTCGGGCTAACCCAGCGGTGGGGGTGGTGTCAGTATTATATCCATGCTTCAACATGGATCCACTACTACGTGGCCACTTAGCAAATTGGCACTTCCCATTGCTGGAATATAAACTATCAAATAAATTACTTAAATTCTTAAATTACACTTTCTTCTTAAATACCACAGTATGCATACAACTGTATGTCATAAAATGTGTAGTTACAATACGTTTAAATCCTCCTCAACATCCATTTGCAATATACATACAAAATCGAAAAAGACTAGATTAATATTTGCAATTTTATAATTTTAAAGATTTCAAGGGGTCCTATGTATTAATTAAGTCCAGGAAGAGAACAGTATTTTGCACTAGGATTGTCATGTCATGCCTCTGTTGAATTTGTACTGTATTCTAAGTTGCTAGCTTACTTCTATTTCTTACTCTTAAGACACTTGAAGGACATTTTAGGCTTTTGGCCTGTTGTTGTAATTCTGTTGCTGGTTATTGACACCAGTCAATGAAGGTGATCAAAAGAAAGGTCAAAGGTTAAGGATCAATGCCTCTTTTAAAGCCAAGTGTCTATTAAATGAACTTCAAGGGTTCTTGCCTCCATGCTGTTGCTGCATTACAGCTTTATCCCCTTTGTAGATTGTTGTGAAAAACGATATGACAGACTTACTTTAGAGTTAACTATAGACAAATTACCAGGCTTCCACAGGAAAAGAAACATAGCTCAATCTGTCATAGCCTTTCCTGAATCAATACCTGACAACAAAATAAATGTTTCACTTCTCGATGAAGGGTTCCGGGAAGGAGTCAAGAGGTCTTCTAACTTGTTAGCTTGATGAGGAATTTTAGGAGCTAAATGCGGACAGCTGAATAATTAAACATACACCCGTTTAGCTCTGGGGGCAGTTCACGCACGACTTGTCCCCTCAATAATTCAGCTTGTTAAGCCTTTTATTAAAATCTCCATCAAATATGTATCTCTAGCTGGGACCTTTCATAACCTTCCTGCTTTTATGATCTACATTATGGGCAGTTACGATAACTGACAGCTATTATCCTTATGGAACATTGGGCGCTGACAAATCCATCACGTCAACTTATTGTGTGTAATGCCTCACAACCAGAACGACTACTTGGACCAGATGAAATATGTACTTCACGGTGGGATTTTCAGTATTTGTCTCACTGAATGTGTCTGCATCCCAATAAATATTTTTAATTATACAGCGGCACATAAACTGAAATTAGAAGCAATATAGTAAAAAGTAATTCCACTTGTCAAGAAATGTCCAAGAATAAATGAGTAAGAGCAGTGGGTTTCAGAGGGATTTGCCAGCAAAGCACCCAGCATAAGGTGCTGCTGTGGAGTTTAGGCTTTGTAGAGGATTGTCTGTCACAGGGCAAACATTTCACTTACAGCAGATGCTCAGCAGAGCATTAGGGTTTGTGTGGCCTCTCCAGAGAAATGGCCTAAATGGGATCACTTATACTCACAATGGTGTAGAGGAGGGACCCAATGGGCCACTTTATTGGTTCTCAAAAAAAATCAGAGTATTTGGTAAATGCTCTGGACAGATCATCACATGTTGCCTTGATGTGAGAGCACTGCATAAACGTTCAAGGAAAACAGAATTAAAATGATACCGCACTACAAATGTACCTTTGAGCACACACACAGGTTTAGTCACCAAATATAAGTTCATCTATTATCAAGTTATCAACTTTTAGTCCTGATCACATATTAAAGTGGAGTATAATTTTAAGAATAAGTGAAATTGCAGTAGATTCAGCCCAAGATGTAAGAAAAACCTTGTTTAAAACCACAATGACATTCGTAATAATGAAAATTTGACTGTCAAGGGGTTCACTCCGTTTGTCTAGACAGCGATGGAGAATATACAACAAAAAGAATATATATATATATTTCTTTATATTTAAATTTTTAGCAGCCTTTTAACAAATACCATTTTCCATAATCCCGAGACAATCAATGTATAAACGTCACCAACTAAATGACAGACGCCTATGAGAATGGACCGGTAATGCCTAAAAGCATAGACATTTTTACAGCAGAGAAAAAAGCCAAATTCATAACAAATAATAGCTAATAAATGGAAACTGTAGTTTTTTTAATGCTAAAAAATTCATTGTTTATCGTGACATTATTTAAACCAGAAATGCTTAACATTTTGTAAGTAAGTTATATTTCTTTATTAGTACTGAAGTAGATTCATATACACATTCTAAGACTCATTTATCTCATGGATAAGGATGGTAAACTTCAGAAATGAAAATGAAAACATTGCATTGCCAATAAATTACAGAATTTAGTGAAACAGTGGCTTAGATCTTATTAAAGCTCTGTATAAAGAAGGGAAGCAAAAATGTTCACACACACAACAAGATCCCAAATAATCAACTGTTTGGTGACCATTTGGAAAACTCCATTTGGTTACTACCCAGAGATCCACACGGCTTCTGACCCCATTTGAGATTCAATTGTGTTTGGAGTACTGAAATTAGCCTCTTATTGGTATGAGTGACAGACTTAAACACATGAATCTAAGTTATTTGTCATTGAGAGTGCTACACAGCCTGATACAACTACTGTATAATGTTCTCTGTGGCTCTGGAGAGACATTTCCAAAGTCTGTAAAAATATATATCTCTCCTCAGATTGGGCTTGTAGACTACAAATATATAACAAGCCTGCATTACAAACTAGGAGTGTGGAGTTTGGAGTTATCAAGCAGGAAGGGTGTAACGAAAGATACCAAGGAGTTTCCTTATAGGAAAAATAGGTTCCGGCATTTTTGGACTTTCACCCACAATAGGGACTCATATTTCTTCGTCTGTTGCTTCTATTTCGACCTGTCTTGTTTTAGTCCCTTAACTTTATGGGAATGCAAGAATACATTGGTGGAGTTCCCCTTTAATAAAATAGGAATAATTAAAATGAACAAAGTCTTTCTACAGTCATTTTCTTGTCTACAGCATGTGCAAGATGAAGGGAGAGTATTACACTGGATCGTAATTCATCTCAGTTGGAGAGTCAATTAGGTGCCATTAGATGGCGGTATACATGAGAGAACAGTCAATTGCCCCTGTGGGTGTGTTAAAGCAAAAGAGAATTTGACTCCAATGTCTGCATGTGGTGAGGAACATGGTCTTCATAAGTGCACAATCTATGGATTGGGAGAAACCCAAGAGAGTATGAGAACAAGCAAAGTGCACACAAAGGGCTGCATCTCTGCGCTGTAAGGCCACAGAGCTCAGCTCTGAGCCACCTTACAGTGTTGGATGACAGTAATAGATGACACTGAGGATTCCCTGGTCAGGTGATATTTAATTAATGGCTCTGGAAATAAGCCAAGGAAGTTATTGTATCTGCACAACATCAGCAACACTTCACTTGGACTGGGAAATTAGTGGAATTCTTTTAGCCATGCCATCTGGGCAGTATGTGTAGACCACCGAATGCATTAGACTACCCACAAGCAGCAGCGGCCTCCCTGCAGCTTTCTGAGTGACCCTGAACTCTGACAATTACTTTCTTCTGACGCTCAGTGCATCGCAGATGCGTGTAAGCACAGAGCGGTGCACGACATAAAGCATCACGTTGCGAAACATAAGCCGGGACAATTATCTCTGTATGGTTTCTATTGCAAACATGCCAATTACCAGCACTGCTACCTGCACACAAATGAAGTCCCGCAGGACTGGAGTACGCCCACTCTGAAAACCTTTCACAAACAGCACTTGCCTGTGGATTTGGGTTTAATTTCACAGCAATACATCTGTTACTCTGCTGTTTCCATGAATGAATTGACCCTTTGTACGTTCTTTTGAACTGAGATTTTCATATATTGTATGTACTGCTGGAAAAGCCTCTGCACCAACATTTAGTAAACCGTATGACACTAACACTCTTTCTGGTGGAAGAGATGTAGGTGGGTAAGCAGCACCCGAAGGCGAGACATGATAGAACGACTCCCCTGACGCTGTCAAGTGAAATCAAATCTTCACTTTTATCATATCAGTGCAGACAGCACTCAGTGATACTCTGCTGATCACTATTCAACACCGACCTGTCACACTTAAGCAAACTCATGTATTGGTCTGATCCTGGTTGCAACATGGGCAACTCTTTGACCTCTGTTATGTCAAATCAGCAATCTGTTTCCTGTCATGGCCTTCAGATTGGACCCTAACGCAATTCACTCGTACAATTACTGGACCCCTCAGTGCTGTGTAGCTTTTCTGAGCGCAGCATCCCACCTTGTAGCAGCTGGTTAGGGTGGAGGCAGCGAGGAAATATTGATCGTAATAAGCCTGGCAAATGACCTCTGGAGTATTATTAGACTGGAGCTATTTGACTGGGGAGGCAGTGGGCCATTTTCATGAATGAGGAATAAGGCGGTCGTTTTCTCCCACGAGGACGGACCCACTGCATGGAGAGAATGCCCCTCCCCCGAGGCTTGGTTAATTATTCAACCCTCACAACTCTACGTACACCACCCCCTGCCCTTCTTCTCCTTATCCCCTGTGCCCTCTACATGAAAAACACCAGTGAGTGATTGAATTGTTTGCTGATGAAACAATCACCACCATCTTTAACTTTAAAGCCTCTCACCATAAATCTAAGCAAACATTTCTGTTACCTGAATGATTAATGAAATGTAATATCTTTATGTAAATGCATATTTCCCCGGCGCACCACAGGCACATGTGGAAGTGGCATGATGAAACAAGGGTACAGCACATGATAAAATGGGATTAAGAACCAAGTCTTGTGATTTATTCCAGGTAGCCTCCAGTCTGGTCACATATTGTTCCATGCAATTTCCTCACTGATGAATTGACTAAATGGTTCTGACTCTTCTGTGTTTAAGACATTTGCAAATACGCACCTTTTTACGAATTTGAAATGACTTTTCAGTGAGAGCATTACCTGACAAACACACAGGATAAGAAGGTTTGAAAACCTTTGAATTTTCTAATTTGCTCCTCCCAAGCTCTTCTGTTTACCTTACACAGAAACCGAGCATTTCCTGAGAAGTCATTCCTAATGAAACCAAAACAGTATTCACAATTAGAGCCCTTTCAAATCATAAACATACAGTAGGTATTTCCCTCTTCATTTGACACTCTTCTTTTTTCAGTCGGGAGAGAAGACATTTTCTTTTGCCTGACATGTGACGTGGGCGTTCACACATTTGCAAGCTCCACATCTTCGCAGCTAATTCCTCCAGACTGAAATAGGTTTGCCTATCCCCTTCAGGGTTCATCTACCCCTCCAGTCCCTCCACGCATACTCTGATTAGTGACATTAGACACTTGAACCATGACATATTAGCCCCACATGGATTTCGTGTCTGTACCCTTGGTGCTGCAAGTTGAAGTCTAATCTTCAAGCTTTCAGTTCCCAGGTCTCAGAACAAGTCTTATGAATCCATCAGTGTCAAGAGGGCATTTGGTGGTTTGGGATGCAATGTTAGCGATTCTATATGGAGTCGTGGAGATACATACCAACACTTAGATTGGACTGTAATGCATGTTCTTACTTTATATCTGTATTCATCTAATATTAATCTGCAGGAGCATTTACATTTTGTAATAATCAATGCTGCTGCATTAAAACATTTCTCAAACATATCTGCTAAAGGTTCACTGTCTAACTGTTTGTTTAGTTTCCCTGTTGTTGTCATGGTGGGGAAAAGATGAGGACTCAAATGCAAGACGGCAGACAAGATGATTAACAAAAAGAGGGCTTTATTCCAAAAAGCTTACGAAATTACAAAATAAGGCAAAAAGTAAAACACAAACCAGGACAACACAGGGAGCACAAGGAAGCACAAGGCGACATCTGCAAGGTTGACACTTAGATGACGAACTGACAAGGAAGACTGGGACAGACAGGGATATATACACACAGACACTAAACGAGGGGAATGAGACACAGCTGGGAGAGAAGCTAAAACACAAGGGCAAGGTGAACGGATACAGGAGGAACAAATCAACAATCACAGAGGGAAAACACACAGACAGGAAGTAGACATGTAGACATGACACAAGGGGGAGTGAACACAACAGGATATACAAAATCACGATCATGACAGTAGTACGCGTGCCAGTTAAAGCTGCAGTTATTTCTTGGCCACATGAGGGCCGAGGAAAATGTCGTAAATATAATTTCAATACATTTTCACCTTAAAAGCACTTTGAGTTTTGTTTACGCAAATGAAAAGTGCGACTATAAATACAATTTATTATTATTATTATTATTATTATTATTATTATTATTATTATTATTATTATTATTATTATTATTATTATTATTAAAATGTTGTTAAAGTTGAATAAATCAGCAAACTAATACCCATTCAGCAGACGGAGAGACACTTTCAATAGGAGTCGTGCTTCTGATAATTTTAAGTCACACTTCACACCTTTCATATTGTGCATAGTCATTTGAACTAATGTTAATGTAAAAATACTGTATGTATTACTGCAGCTTTAAATAAAGCATATTAAACATTATGATTATGCAACTTAAAGCACGAAGATAGGGGTTGGTCATTGTTAAGAATGTCAGCCCGGACAACATTTTAAATATCAAGTCTTTCCTTATCTTAAAGTGTTTTTGTAGCCTTAACTAGTGATGGCGAGATGAAGCTTCATGGAGCAGGTTTGCTCATGGGCCGAAGCTTAATTGTGCTTCATTTGCTCTACTGCGCCATCAAGTGGACAATAAATGTAAAACCGGCGAAGTGCAAGGCTGCAGTGGATTTAAAGTATCTTTGCCCTGAAGATTCTTTGACGCACACATATAAGACTGAATATAATTTTCTGTTTAAAAATAAAGATTGATGTTATTACGTGTTATTGAGAAGAGAGTGCCTGGAAAAAAATGTGGGCTTTGCACGCCTTAAATGATAGTGCAGGTTAAGATTGGACAGAGCAGAGTAAATAGCAGCAGGTCTGCTTCGAACCCCGGGCCGCTGCGGCAAGCTTTTGAATGTGGGTCGCCTGCTCTACGAGCTACGCCACCGAGGATGTCTAATGTACACGTTGGATATACATTATATAACAGATTTAGATTTCATATCTTTACTTGCTCACAAGGAAGATGATGCTGGCGTGCGTAACAATTGTTTCGCTAGTTGGCTGGCTCCATAATGATCCAATACAAACGCAATACCAACAACTCAACAGCAACAATGCATACTACGACAACAACAACCTACACATTCGCGGTTATATAAAGTGTTGATTATGAGGGGGCTCAATTGCAGTTCGGTCCCCCTTATATTTCGAATCGCACGCCAAACCCGTGAACCTGTTCCTGAATCAGTCACGTGGTACGGCAGGTTCGCGAGGCTTCACATCACTAGCCTTAACACAGCAACAGTTGGCTGCGGATGTAAAACTCCAGCGTCAACCAGCCACCTTGATGTCTTTCACTTGGTTTGGAAAAACTGTTGCCAATAAATGTAAGCCTGTCAGCAGTTATGTTTTCTTCAAAATGGCAAAACAAATTAGTATTATACAAACACATTTTGTAAGAGATGGAGTTGCTACAGCACGCTTGGATAATGATGATGCATTCTATTTCTTTTGGAAAACTGTGTTTATTGGACCAGAAATTTGAATGCATATGCAGAAGACGGAGTGTCTTCCGCAGAGTTTGTCAGTCTTCTTCATTCTTCACTGCAGAGATAAGGAGCCTGTATTGTCCTGGAGACGTGCCAGCCTCCTACTGAGGGTCTTAAATCAAAAGTCAAGCTACAGCTCCTCTGATTATTTCAACCTCATCTCCTGTATGTTGGTGGCTTAATAGAAGTATTTACATCTGAAATGTGTTGTTTGTTGCACATTTGTCAGTTCCCCACCACTTGCAATTTGTGTTCATGCAATCACTGCCAGAAGTGATTAGTCATGAATAATGCATTTCAATTTTAAAATTCAGTACTCAGGGTTTAATTTGCACAGTTATATTTTTTCCTCATCTCCCTTCACTTATCCCTGATACTCCGCCTCCACCCACTAACACCAGCAATTCTGCATTTGTGTTAAATAATTAAAATGGCGCAATAATCAAATGGAATGGATCCCGCAGTCGGTGTATTCACTCCGCTTTAACTGCTGTCCTGTTTTCCTTGAGAATGATATTTGAGAGGCGACCTCCTCGCAGTGTCTCTGTAGCAGCCCGTAGGATGTGAGGTTGGCAGGCCAATGAGAGCGGATAGCTGTGGAACAAACCGATTCCTCCTGGCAATCCCTGCCACGGCGATACAAAAAAGACTTCTCTTTATCAATCCACATATGCTGAGGAGGGAAACGGGGGACTGTGGTGGGTGAAGGGCTGGTGTGGTGGGGCTCTGATGGGATTCACCCCCCCCCCCCCCCCCATGACACTGCTGCGCTCAGTGCTTGCATCAATAAAGCCAGCTTAAACTGCTTAATTATATTATGTAAGCTGTGAGATCAAGGAACATACTGAAAGCCTCCTTCTAAACGTGATACATTGTGCATCTGTGGCCCACGTCTTCAAAAGCTTCTCTTCTACCTCCACATGCTCTCATTCCAATCTGATCCTTGATATATTCTGATGATGGCTACGATTAAAAGAGTGCTACATTTCAATTGAGGCCCTCAAAAAAAACAAAAAACACATTTCATCACAACCAAGTGTTCCTTATCTCTCCTTGTCACATACATTTACACTAAATGAGTGTCCGTCTTTGCTTGGCACAGTTTTCCACAGCTTTGGACGGCTGTGTTCTTCATACTTTATTAATAAAACATGCGCTGGAGCTTTTAAGTGGCACAGCTCACATTCTTATCAGCGCAACGCAACACCCTGAATAATTTCTAAAGTATTCTGTAGCAAAACGAAGGGAGAGAAAACATTTGTGATGTGATATGGTAGATGTTTGTTTGCGTGATGTCGGGGTGTTCTCAGGAAGTTAGGACTGACAAGATGTCAACGATGGCTTGGAGGATTGGCATTTATCTTGAAAATGACCTATAATAAAATGCACACTTCTGGTAAGCATAAGCAGTGCGTTTATCATGTAATTACTAACAGTCTACATTAGCTGCACATTACTTTGTCCCTGGAATTGGCGCTCGTTAAAAGCGTATGACACACAATGATTAACAACCCATAAAAAAATGCATTTAATCTTTGTATTGTCCTCTTAAGGGTGAGCAGATTTGATTTTAATTGATTTTTGAATATGAAAGAACAGAACGAAAGGTATTTGAAAGGAACAACAGCTCTTATACAGTAGTTACTTGGCAGAGGCCAGAACAATCAGTTTCCACTGTCACCATATGGCTGGCAGAATAATAAAACTCAATATAAAACCAATGAGCCATGGAGAGGCACAAATTATTAGAGGAGGCAATTCTGTATTGACTCCAGCTACATTAAAGAGATTGTTTCAACTCTCTGCTCATTGCTGGGAAAATGGAAGCTGAAATATTATGCATGGGCGATGTACGACAGATGATTGCCCATTGATCAATACTTCCATCCATGTGTGATATTGTACTTTATAGTCTAAGCCATAATGTAACCTTTTAGATGTCACAGCTAAACAAAAATACTCCATCTGAATCATCAAAGTGAACCACAATAGTTTGATTGTCCGGGTGCATCTTACGAATGACTACCCTTTTCTCTTGATTGTGACAGCATGGTATACATTTTTGCAAAGGAAAATTGCATAACAGCCATTTTCTGATGCGTTGTTAAAAATAACAGCCAGGAATGGTCGATAAGGGAAATGCATTCCCTGGGACTATGGGTCTTACAAGTTGACTGCACAGTAATTACATCTCCAGAGGATCCAGGGGAGGAAAGTTTTCAAAAAGAGGGGGAAAGCTGGCGAGGCAGGAGAACTTCATGCTCTGCAGGCATCGCCATGCTCTCCTCCATCTTGAAACAAAAATACGAATGCTAATATCTCATCAGCAAACAGACGGGGAATGCTAGAGACACTTTGTGCTGGTTCATTCATCCCTTCTTCCTTATGTTCTCTTTTTAGCCATGAAATGAAATGTTTTTGTTCACACACACATGTGGGATGTAAGGATGTCCAACCTTGTTTTAAGGAAAGAAGAATCCTTGGATAGATTTGCTGAGCCACCTTGAGGCTTTAGAAGCAGAATGCTCTGTAGTCGTGCCATCAGCTGCTGCACAGCTTGTATTCAGGGTCGCCGGGATCTGAGAGCGAACACTTTGTCAGGGTTTCGGCAACATCGCTCAGAACTACTTGTTACATTATTTTGTAACTCAAACTCTGGCTTGATTTGGGGTAAATAAGTGATTTGCCAAAAAACACACACAAAATAAATATAAAAGAGATTATATTTGTAGTTTCTTTAAATATTCTTTTGCCTCTCACACACTTTGAAGTACTAAGTACTAATACCGTGTTAACTATTTGCAAGCTAAATGTTCAGAGAATAAGTAATTTACTTGAAGCAAGATTACTGTGTTACCTTATTTTGACCTTAAGCTAGTTTTTCGGTTAAAGCTTCCTCATTGTTAACTGCAAGAGACCATGGTAACTTCAGACAGCATACTTACTAACCAGTCAAATCACTCAAAGCAGCATTACTTTGCATTACAAGTTTGGTAAATAAATACATGTGTGGGATAAGCAGTTACATCTCTCTCCGTCTGTATTACAGGGCTTCTAACAAACTGCATGCTGAGTCACTGATTAGTTAAATGTAGTCTATTTAATACCTGCTGTCACTGCAGCTCAGGAGAAAACAATATAACTGTGTGAATAGAAACTCTTATTTATGGACCGAGAAGATGGTAAAAGGTCTGACGACTGTAGTCACAGCATTTCAGTCAGAGCATTAAGAAAATCAAACATGACAAACCTCGCCTTTTAACTGGTTACCAAATGTTGTGTGTGTCAAATGTTCTTGGTTGTGACTTTGTGTAGTGTAGAGTAACAGCGGCTGACACAATATTTATTAATTTACTGTAAAGGCATCTGTATGCTTCAAACTAAGTGTTTGTTGGATTGTCAAACTGGAGGTCTTCACAGCTCCAAAATGTTTAATTGGATCCAAAACCGATCTGAGAAAATTATACCCGACACCAACGGCAGAATTGAGGCGGCTGTATCTAACAAATCAACTTTCAAAATAGACAATCTAATATTTACATTCGGCAGCGATTTCACAGGTGTGTGTAGGTGAGAGAAGTTGCAGGATAAAAACTTGTGAACTGCTTTAAAAAAAAAAATGTATTCTGTCACTTTATGTGTGTATGAACGAATGCTAAGCCATGATTCCCTTTGAGGAAAGATTGTCCAAAGGTCCCCATTTGAACTATTATCACGGCTTTCTCCTCTCTATGACTACAGGCTTTTCACCTCACCTTTAAATGTTGCCATTCAGTACAGCTATACATATTTTTGCATGTAAACGATACTTTGTACGTACTTGTTAGTTTTAAGCAATCCTTGGCCTTAAGTATGCACCATCTGGGTTTTTATTATCGAATTTGTGCTTTGCGGAATCATGACGAAGCCTATAATCCAAAATGCGCTAGTATTTTGTACTACACTGGTCTGTTCTATATCACCATATACTATGTGCATTTCCTGTATGCCTCAGACGAAGACTGTGCTTGGTGTACCGCAAGCAATCCTACTGCTTTTATTTATTAAATATTAAATTAAAGCAATCGGCTTGGCCAGCGGCTCTGTGCCTGTGAGAAACCTGTTACTTAATTTGCATTTAAATAGAAAAACACTGACCATAATATTTAACCAGTGGGTGGGATGACTTTCTTCTGTCAGCTGCGGTGATTTGCTGTGATTTACTGCTTTTAAAATATATGATTTGTGTGCGTAATGATTACTGTCCCACTTGTGTCTTGTTATGATTGATTTGTTGATTGCATGTGGAGACCTGCTCCTTTCCCCCCTGTTTGCCAGGTAGGGGTGGGGGGTGTTACATTTGCAGTGTAGTGACTCATTTTTTTTTGTTTTCCTACTCCCAGGTTGCTGAAGCGGAACGTTCATTTCATCAGCTGAATTGGCATTCATTGGCGAGGAATGAAGTCTTTAAATTGTTTTGATTAAGACCGAAGGCCTCTGTTGTCCCCATATCACTGTGTCCATTATCACTGTCTTTGAAATGGTAATTACGACTTATTAATGAACAGCAGTGATTTATGTGACATAAACACACTCATTACATTCAGGGCAGCCATTTATTGGCTGCATTTATTCAACATGACAATTGCATTGATGGATGCATACTTGAATGTTAATTTGAACTTGATGCATATTTTCTCAGCAATGTTCAATAGAGTGGGCTCTGGAAATTCTGTGTGCGTGTGTGCGTGTGTGCGTGTGTGCGTGTGTGCTTTTGGGGAGGGGGTGTTGGCACAGTAGGTACATTGTGATCAGACTCCGGTTTACTTGAATATCACCTTTTTATATATAACCATGAACACATTTTCAATGGCTTGATTTTGCCTGTGGTGATGGAGAATCTGCCAGATGTTTTGGCTTTGGTTAGACTGTCTCCATGAACAAGATATTGGCATTGAAAGCTCAAATTTTTGCTGATGATAATCACCAGATTTCTTCACTGACACTTAAACCCACTATCATGACAATGATGTAATAAATACACTTTCTCCAAAAGAGGAAATTAAAAGTTCACCAAAATGTCAATGTTTGTTGGACGGTTTGTCCAGCCAACATTTTAAGTCCCAGGTATCCCTCCCTTTTCACCAAAATGCTTTGGCAAAACCATTTTGTAATATACACACTTTCATTTTTAGGAGACAAGGTTGGGTGGTTGGCAGTTTTCACACATTTTATTCCTGTGATCTATGCTATCTGTATATTCACAGCAAGTCAGACCCCGAGGTGATGAGGTTCATGGTTTGTAGCTGACACCTTAAAAAGGGTCAATCTAAGTGCACTGCCTCATAGCTACAGCCCCATGACATGAGAGCTTATTTATTACAGTTCTATCTCTGGTTTCCCTGCTCATGAAATATTCCCACGAGGACATGTACTTTCATCAAAGTAGTCATATTTTATCTTAAAAAACTCAGTTTAATCCTTCAGATAGCTGCATGCAGATCACATGCAGGCCTATAGCTACTGAGCATTCCAGGCAGTATTGTATTGAAAAGCATCTTTTGTATTCAAACTGCTTTGATTCTTCAGGCATTCCCCGCATATATAATCCTAGTAGTGGATGGTCATAATGACTACGGGTTCGAATCATGAAGCTTACAGAATGAACGGTATACTCGTTTTATTCGATTGGTCTTGTATGAAAAGAGATCTATCAGCACTGCTAACATATTCATACAGCTATAGACTTCTTTGAGTAGTGCTGTAAACACATCACTCACCTCCAGCACGCAAGGTTTGTGTTCATTCCTTTAATATGTTTCTACCGTATACTGACTCACAGTGGTGGGTTTGCTCTCATATGTTGACGAGGCGTGTCAACCAAGACAGCCCCTCAACAACCAAAGCCTTCAGCATTTCTGGACTGATCTCATCAACCCCTGCGGCTTTGCCACTGTGGAGTTGTTTGACTACCTCAGTGACTTCCATCAGGGAAATTGACGATGATCCCCCATCAGCTTCCAGCTCTGCCTCAACCATAGAGGGCGTGTTAGTCGGATTCAGGAGTTCCTCAAAGTGCTCCTTCCACCGGCCGATAACCTTCTCAGTTGAAGTCAGCAGGGTCCCACCCTTGCTGTACACAGCTTGGATGGTTCCTCGCTTCCCCCTCCTGAGGTGCCGGATGGTTTTCCAGAAGCACCTTGGTGCCGACCGAAAGTCCTTCTCCATAGCTTCTCCAAACTTCTCCCACACCTGCTGCTTTGCCTCTGACACGGCAGAAGCTGCCGCCCTTCTAGTCCTTCGATACCCTGCAACTGTTTCCGGAGTCCTCCCGGATAACATAACCCGGAAGGACTCCTTCTTCAGTCGGACGGCTTCCCTGACCACCGGGGTCCACCACGGTGTTCGAGGGTTACCGCCCCTTGAGGCACCTAAGACCTTGAGACCACAGCTCATCACCGCAGCTTCAGCAATAGAGGTTTTGAACATCGCTCACTCAGGTTCAATGCCCCCAACCTCCACAGGGATGGCTGAAAAGCTCCGCCGGAGGTGTGAGTTAAAGATCCCCACGACAGGGGCTTCCTCCAGACGTTCCCAGTTCACCCGCACTACCCGTTTGGGTTTACCAGGTCTGTCCAGAGTCTTCCCCCACCCCTTGATCCAACTCACCACCAGATGGTGATCAGTCGACAGCTCCGCCCCTCTCTTCACCCGAGTGTCCAAAACATGCGGCCTCAGGTCAGATGATACGATTACGAAATCGATCATTGACCTTTGGCCTAGGGTGCTCTGGTACCACGTGCACTTATGAGCATCCTTATGTTCGAACATGGTGTTTGTTATGGCCATTCCATGGCTAGCACAGAAGTCCAACAACAAACGACCGTTCGGGTTTAGATCAGGGAGGCCCTTCCTCCCAATCACGCCTCTCCAGGTGTCTCCATCGTTTCCCACGTGTACGTTGAAGTCTCCCAGCAAGACTACGGAGTCCCCTACTGGAGCCCCCTGCAGGGCTCCATTCAGGGTCTCCAAGAAGGCCGAATACTCAGAACTGCGGTTTGGGGCATAGGCACAAACAACAGTCAGAGTTTTCCCCCCCATAACCCGAAGGCGTAGGGAGGCGACCCTCAGCCGGGGGCTAGTGAGTATCCCCACCCCGGCCCGACGCCTCACACCTTGGGCAACTCCGGAGAAGAATAGAGTCCAACCCCTATCCAGGAGTACGGTTCCAGAGCCAAGACTGTGCGTGGAGGTAAGCCCCACCAGATCCAACTGGTAGCGATCCACCTCCCGCACTAGTTCCGGCTCCTTCCCCCACAGAGAGGTGACGTTCCACGTCCCCAGAGCCAGCCTCTGCTGTTCAGCTCTGTCTGGTCCGTCGAGGTCCCTGACCATCACTGCCACCCATGTGACAGCGCACCCGACCCCAGCGGTTTTTCCCATGAGTGGTGGGCCCACAGGATGGATGGATGGGAGGCACCACCAGTAAAAATAGGACTTTCTTTCCACTTCCCATTTATTTTTATTAACTATTAAATATCAACTAAAACATGCGTGCTTTGTTTAAGACAGTACACATAAAATGAAGATGGCAGAGATGGTAAAAGTAGTGTTTTCAACATAACACGACACAAACAGCAAAGCCACAAAAGCCTGCTTTACCAAACCCTGCAGGCTGTCATTAGACAAGCATTACATATTATTTCTATGAGGTTCCTGTACCCTTATCAATGGACAGTTTTGATGTTGATTTTCATGTATTTTTTTTTAAATCAATTTTTTATTAAATAAACCTCAAAATCCATAAATGTATATTGTCGAGAGGAAGGGATGTTTCAGCGAGTAAAATGATCAAACACTATATTACCAGTAACGGTACAGAAACCTACATAATCAGAGACTGGTGTGCATAATCTGTTGCTTTCCAATACACCTACACCTGTACCCTCCTGAGACGCCACGGTGCATTCCTATAATATGTCATTGACAACTAGAGATAAGCATTCAATATCTACTGTAAAATACAAGCCCGGAAATAAGCTAAAACAAACAAACGCAGTGTGTCAATCAAGTGACTCTGACAGACCCACATATAGAAAGCCAGATAAAACTGTTCATTTTTTACCTATGCAGCTCTAACCCAGACATCCTTTCCCCTAACTTTTCTGAGGACATGAATAACTGAGGACTTGAAAGTTGCTTTGGGAAACTTCATGCACAAATTCTAATATAAACTGGGGTTAAGAGTTCATGAGATCCATAATGGCAACCGTTTTTTCACCCCACATTCAATTGTGCATTAATAACAACTCTTAAATATATTCCCGTTGCCCCAGATTTTCTGTTTTTGAAATGATACTTTAAAAACTGGAATTTCAAAACCTATGAAAAAAATCCTCAAATACCCGAGCTACGCTCACTAAACCAAAGGCATGGATGCTGCGTGTAGTAAACCCAACAAAACTCCTTTTATCATTGCAACTTTCTATTATTTGCACAATAAATTGTCATCACTATGGGCTGAAATCTTTATTGCAACATTCAGAATATTTGTCATTGTAAGTTATATGAGACGGCGTCTGAAAGGACAAAACAATAAAACTTTGCTGAAAATATACCTGATTGTGTTCCTTGTGATGCTCCCTGACAGGGGGCCAGAGTTGGCCCTCCTTTTCATTTATCTTGACGCGGATGGGATTTATAGTGTGTATGTTCTCCCATATTCAAGCGTTGCCTCGAGAGGTATGAAGCATTTGAGAAAGCCTGTCTTTTATGTACAGCATTCCTCACATCTTTTTTTGCTGTGAACACATACGGTACTAGAGATGCAAACGAGCTGTGTGCCGGCTTGTCTTTCAGAATGGCATTTCGGCCAAAGCTCGAGCATGGCACAGGCTGAGAATGCAAAAAAAAAGAAAAGAAGAGAACTGGTTGAGTGAGTAATCACAAAGACATAAAAGGAAAAAGATATTGGAGAACAAACAATCTCAGAACTACTTTGTCAGCTGAGAGGAGTTGTTTTGTAATGGGTAAGGTGGTCTGAAGCTCTGAGCACCATGTGTACTACACCAGCCTGTAATGGAAGGCAGTCATTATTATCTAATTAGGCAGACTAATGACATGCCACAGAGAGCCATAAGGCCAAGACAGCATCTTTCATGCCCGTCTGTTTTTCACTAAAGGCTGCTCTCATAGGAGCAGTCGTACCCTTAAAGTTGTATCCATTAGGGTTGGAAAAAAAATTCTAAAATAATGCTCAAGTGAGGGTGATATTTGTGGATCAGCCCCTTCCTACTTCCAGGCCCTGGTGAAACCGTACACTCCAGCTTGCTCACTTTGCTCTGCATCGGACAATCGGTTAAAAGCTAAGGAAATGGGTTTTTTGAGACTGTTTCAGGAGTCTCAGATTGACGAAGGTAATTAACTTACTACTGGGTCGCCATTAATGGAAAGAGTCAGGACCAGTCAGACTGACGACCTGTCTGGGAAGGTCTGAGCAGTGACCACAGGATCCAT